>NW_026890301.1:0-15259 GCF_963514075.1 Conger conger
TAACTTTTTACTTAAAATGTAATAAAATATTCATGTTATGTGCTGTTTTATTTAATATAACTTTGTGTATGACTTTCCAGAGTATTATCTACTCAACTTCAAATTAGAGGTTATGACTGTGACTGGAGGCTGCTCTGTAGAACTGTTAAATTAAAATACTAGGCAAATAATATTAACCCTTTCCACTTTTGTACTTGTTCTATAAAAGTGTCAATATCTCAAAAACTATTTACTGCACACACATGGAAGAGAACCATTGATAGACAGAACAAATTTATACTTGGCACTTTTTTGTCAGAGCATGTACATACAGTGTACACTTTGTTGGAAAGGGTAGGAAACCTTGTACAAGAAGATAAGATTAAATTAGTTCACTACTGAAATGACCGAGCAGTGCATTTACATAGCAAAAACAAGTAGTTCATGATGACATTTGCTAGATAGTGCAAATAGTTGTATTGCCCTGCTTAGCAAATAAGAGGCAGATAAGAATGTAAACTGTTGTTTTCACTTTTGGCATCGCCATCTTGCGGTTTTATTACGTTGTAGTTTTCATTATCTTAGAAATATCAACGCAACAATAATTTGGGACATCGACGACTCAACCAAAAGGAGGCATGGGGTTAAGGGGTTTACCTTGACATTCTGGGCATTCTGATACCATTGAGATACCCAAGTTTCATTTGACAGGTACCTCAAATTCCTATATAGTTGGGTGAATTCTTTGTAATTTGGGAAACTTCTTTGTAAGTTCATAAAACTGGTTATGAGGGCAGACAGAGGTGTCCCAAATTACCTGAATTCACTCTACAGACCCAAAAGCAGTAGAGTGAGTTCATAAACCTTGGAATGGGTGGTGCTATCATGCAGTTAGTTGCTTACTGTCAAAACACTGTAGCTAAACGTGCAGTGAGGTTTACAAAACTGAACTTGCCCGTCAGTACCATCATCAGTACTGAACCTCCTGTCTTCTCAGATGGTGAAGGCCATCCAGGTGTTGCGGATCCACCTGCTGGAGCTGGAGAAGGTGAACGAGCTCTGCAAAGACTTCTGCAACCGCTACATCACCTGCCTAAAGACCAAGATGCACAGCGACAACCTGCTGAGGAACGACCTGGGCGGGCCCTACTCCCCCTCGCAAACCTCCCTGAGCCTTCAGCAGGTGAGACAGCGCCGCCTTCCTGCATGGCTGACACATGACACCGTGCTAACATGAAAATGTTAGCACGTTAGCACGTCTTACAGACATGCCGTAATTTGAACTCTTTGAAGAATGCTGACCTTTTTTTTTTTAAGACGGTCGTTTGTGCTCTTGTACCAAGCTTTAGTGAATAAAACAACAAGGGAAGCCAAGTGTAGTCCATGTCTATCATTGTAGGAAAGCAAGCGCAGGTTTTTCTCTTGTTGGTTTCCCTGGAGTTCACCTGAAAAGTTAGAAACAGAACATAAAAGCTTCTTGAACCAGTGTTGCTCATCCTTGCTGATCCTCATGTCTGTTGAAAAGATGTAAACAGTGCTGTATGTACTGTGCAAAAGTTAGTATGTCAGTATAAAGGAGCAAATTTCTTATTTTCAAACATTCATTTTCCAAAAAATTTAATATTACCAAAATGTTCTTTATTTTGTTAAATAAAGTTAAATATTATGTAATAGTCATTTTCAGAAAAATTGATGTGAATTGATCAGAAGCAAGCGATGCAGCTAAAGTCTGCTGAAGAACTGTGGCAAGTTCTCCAATATATTTGGAACAACCTACCAGCTGACAACCTTTTCATATAAAACTGCAGCCTTTTGCACTGTACTGTATATATGCAGCTGTGATGACTGCACAATTGCTGACATGCCTTGTATCTTAGTTCCCCTCTGACACCACCTCCTCAGTGTCCAGGCTCAGAATGTTCTCTGATAGGCTCCCTGGGAGGAAGGGAGGCGATGGGATTTGGCATAAGCAAAGGTGATGGCATTCCCTACCACTTGAGGCTCCATGAGGGTCTGTTGTCGCTCACAGTTCATACATTTGGAGAAGACAGACCCAACAAACCGATGGGCCACCTTATGCTGCCATTTCCACCACGCCGGCCTTTCCCTCTGCCTGTTTCCACAGCAACTAGGCGTCTGATTGGCGCCGTGTGATAAACGCAAATTATCGGGAGGAAGGGCGAGGAGAGAGAGAGAGAAAGATAGTGAGCGGAGAAATCAAAGACGGAGAGCAAAGGATCGAGAGTGGGTGGTGGAAGAGGGAGACGTCAATTGGCTGACGAGTTTCGGTGGCCCCGGCAAGTTCAGACACACATTTAATTTTGAATAGGTAATTTTGCTGAAAATAACAAGGTGGCAGTTAATGAGATGGAAATCCTGCCTGGTGCCTGCTCTCTGGAAGACTTCATTTCCCATCCTTCTCAAAGGCGGACGCAGACCGCAGGCTGGTCGTGGTTGGGTTGCGCGGGTCACGTACGGGGCGAGAGCAGGGCGTCGTGGGAGGAAGGGGCTCGTTTCAGCGTCTCCTCACCGTCTCTCTCCCCCTGTTTCTCGGCACAGCTGAGCGGCTAGCTTCGGGCTATTAGCCACAAGTGCCTGTCCGTTTCAGCATCCACAGACGGAGGGAGGTGACGCCGAGCATAAGAACATAAGAGTGCACAGTGATGAGACTGGTCATCCAGCCCAGCTGCACCCGCCATTTACCCACAAACATCACAGTCTCTTGAACACCACAAGCGTCTTTGCCTCTACTATGTTACCCGTAAGCAGTGCCACAAATTCCTGATATGTGTAGGGTTTACCCTTCCCTTATTCACACCCACACCCTCACGTTATCCTGACAGGACTCGGCTTGTGCCTATCCGTGTGATGTACATCTCAGCTTAGTTAGGGTTAGGTTAATTACACAGAATGAGGGATTGCATTCAGGAAGGTGCTGATAGACACGGATCGTGTAAGCTGAAGCTCAGAGCTGATCTTTCATGGAATAGTTTTGGGGATGAATTTCTGGCTTTCCCTATTTTGGAGTCTTGCCCGCACTCCTCTTTTGAGACAGCCTTTGGCTATGCTGAGCTAACGACTTCTGTTTGGTTGGCTTGGCAGGTAACACGAACGCATTTTTGATTTTTCGATCTCCCGGTGAAGAGTGTATCCTTGACAGGAGACCTTCCGCAGACGGGAAGGTTGTTTACGTTTAAGGTATTCGGCTAGCGGGGCGCACGGGATTGTGGGAGCCTTCCCCTCGCTGGTGTCTCAAATGAAGCGCAACGGGGCCTGTGGTAACTACAGACCGGGACGTTTGGGACACCTGCCTGGTTTAAAGCCTCCCCCCTCCTCTCTCTCCTCCCTCTCTCCTCCCTCTCTTCTCCTCGCAGGAACTCTTGCAGAGCTCCACTCCCTCAGCGGTCTCCAGCTCTGTAAACCCCTCAGGCATCGTGGTTCCCGCCAGTGCCTTGCAGCAGGGCGGCGTTGCCATGACCACCATCAACTCGCAAGTGGTGTCAGGTGGGCCGGCTTCACGTCTTACTCTTCCGTCTTACCCTCGAATCCTGGGGTACTAGGGTTTTTTAGTGTTCCGCACTATCTTATCCTCAAAAGTAAGGAGATTTGGTGGAATACTGCCCTTCCAACAGCGATGTGTACACTCTCCGAAATAAAGGTATGAAAACTGCCTAAAAAGGTACAAATGCTTGTCGCTGGGGCAGTACCCTATAGGTTGTATATATATTTAATTAGTCCATTTTCTTGCGTGTAAAATGTACCCAATATGCTCATTTGTATCCAAACAGAACATTACTGTACTTTCAGGGTACAATTGGAAAATGTGATCCTTGAAGAACAAAAATTTGCCTCCACTGTCACTTTAATTCTCAGAGTGTACTGTACCATAAGCTACTGTTGGTATTGCTGCCTCTGTCGAGTGGTTAAATGCTACTATATTAACACAGTACAGTACATCACTCCATGGTCTGGACTTGATTTGATCTATTTATGCTGATGCAGCAACTGTAATTGGGGGACTGTATTGTTAACACAATAAAACACACCTTAAGACACTGTGCAATGTGACCACGTGCTTTTGTCAAACAGGTGGAACGTTGTATCAGCCAGTAACCATGGTGACATCGCAGGGGCAGGTGCTAACCCAGGCATTGTCCCAGGGGACCATCCAGATCCAAAATGCACAGGTGAGGGGCCAGCTTTACCTTCCACACCCCCCAAACCCCCCACTCCCTCCCTCCCATCCTTGCCTTGAGGAGAGAGTAGACTTAGTTAGCATCTGAGGCTGTGAAGAGCTCGTAAAGCCCCAAAAGAGATTCTGACACAAACGAGCGCTGCAAATTTCCAGTGGGGGAGACCCTCGACCGACCGACCGAACCTCCCTCACGTTACAGAGGGCCGTCGCGGGGGCGAGAACCAACCAGGGAGGCGACCCGCGGTTAACCCCGGCGTCACGCTCCGACCTCCCGGCGACGTGTTGAACAGTCAGGGCGTCTGGCAGGAGAATCCCGTGTTTGACAGACAGCAGCGGTCTAGCCTGCGCCAGGGCCGCACGCTACACGCGACACGCGGGCAGGGAATAGCACACAGCCCGCAGCTACGTCCCTGACAAGCGCCCGGTAATGACACCGCGGCTCCGCGCTGCCAATTAATTCAGCCCCGCTTCCCGGAACACGCATTCCCAGGGCTGAGGGGGCGGGGGGGAGGGATTTCCACGTGACACCCCAGCTGCAATGGTAATGAGGGCTGTTTTTATGTGCGGTTATTATTTATTTATTTTCCCGTCAGCGGGGAGCTGTTTTTCAGAACTTTGCCTCGCCGGTGTCTGCATGAAATTAATTACGCTTATTCTTTAAAAAAATTGACATTTATTTATTTATTTATTTGTTCGCTTATTTATTTATTTATTTATTTACACGGTCCCTTATTTACCCCCTTTTTACGGCAGCGCAGGGCAGTGTTTGTCGTTTCTTTCCCCCTGAGCTGCCATATTTTCTGTCTTCAAACAATTTATATTGCTGTATATCGCAGATGGATTATTAAAAATGTATGAATTCTCCTTACATAAAAATACTCTTCACAGTGCACATACTGTACACAGAAAAATGTTTGTGATGTACGGCAGAGCGACAAATATCTCCAATTAGGAAGTAGTCATCCCGCACTGCCGTTATTTCGCACTTTGAATCTACACCTTTCTGTGCCACGGAGAGACATGGCACAGGCCCATCGCACTATTATTATCTTGGGGAGACAGGCAGTGGTGTGAGAATCCAGGCTGGCATACAGTGCAGATGGCTTTTCAAAAGGCTTGAAATGAGCCCTCTTAGGCCTGTATAATTGCTTGTGTTGGTGCAGATCCCCGCTGTGTTGCTGTATCTGTAGACTTCACAGATAAAACGGAGTGTGTTCCAAACAGGGTCCAGCCAAAAAGATACACCCAGGTCTTTCAACACTCTATTAATTCAGCTGCACCAGAAAAGTTGTTCTAAAGAAGTGCCGGCATACTTTAATATGGCATACCAAAACCTTTGCTAATGAATCGCTGCTAAAAATGAGCCTAACATTTAGCTGTGAGCAGAGCAATTTTTACAACCCCACCCACGTTCTTGAACCTGCGTTACAGTACAGACTCTATCAGGTCAGTAGCCTCTAGGAAAGTTTCCAGTACAGTATATGCAAGTCTAAGACACGGTGGAAGGACTGCAGTGAAAGTTATTTCATAGCAGCATTTCTTATCGAATATAAATGACTGCTCTTTCATTTCAAATTTTAATATCAACACAGGGAAAATAAAAAGATTTGTTGCTATGGTGATAAACAGTCTTGCTGCGGGAGAAGATAGACCCTGCCCATCGTCACCGTGGCAACGCTGAGGCCCCCCCCCCCTCTCCTACTCCATTTCCCAGGTAAACCTGGACCTGTCCTCGCTGCTGGACAACGACGACAAGAAATCGAAGAACAAGCGGGGGGTACTGCCCAAGCACGCTACCAACATCATGCGCTCCTGGCTCTTCCAGCACCTCATGGTGAGGTGGCAGAGCAGCGTCGGGGGGCTGTGGGCGGGGACAGTCGTAGGTGTCGAGCAGACTCCATCTGGATATTTGGACCGGCTTTCTAGCGCCATAATAAAACACCGCCTTCCCCAATTGTTTGCTAAAGTAGCCCTAAATGGAACAAGGACAATTACCTTATTATTACTTTGGGTAACCCTTTATTTTACAGTCCGTTAATTACCTAGTATTTAAATAACTACACAAGTAAATGCAGTTACTCGTGTAATTATTACGGAACTATTTTGAATTCAGAAGTGCTGTGATACAAAGTCAGTAAGTACCATGAAACATTTACATTTACATTTTAGTCATTTGGCAGATGCGTTTAATTCAAAGCAACTTGTTTAGTACTATGAAACAAACTTGTTTAGTACTATGAAAATACGTGTTACTGCTTGTTTCATAGTACTTACCTTACCTTGCTATGAATCTGGGAAAATGTAACTTGGTGAAGTTCAGGTGTGCTGTAATTAATGTTAGCTTAGTTGTTCACATTGCACAGTATTAGAATTTAGTTTAGATTTTAGTTGTATTAGTAGAAGACATGAAGATATTTTAGTTGCCATGGAATTGGACATAATGAGCTGGCTGATGATTTATTTTCAGAATTTTTTTTTTGCTTTCTAATCTTTTCCCTCATTAGCACCCTTACCCTACAGAGGATGAGAAGAGACAGATTGCAGGACAAACTAATCTCACTCTGCTACAGGTCAACAACTGGTAAGAAAAAAAGCCTGTATCAGACTGCTACAGTGTAAAATTGTATTGCACAGAAATAATTTTCATCTGCTGCTACATTCTTCATGGCTTTAATAATTTGTTTTCCTGTCGCTGTTGTATTGCTAGCAACTTGGCTCCATCTACTGGTCAAGTGATGTCATTGCATTTTCATTGTATTTCACCAATGTTTTTGTTCATTTCAAGGATGCTCTGACACTTTACATCAGACACTTATACATTATGTGTATACAATAAAATCTGTATCTTTGTCACTGCCACATTCTCTCTCTCTCTCGTTCTCTCTCCTTGTTCCTCTTCCCTCTCTTTCATGTCTCTCTCACTCTCTTTCCCCTGGCCTCTTTCTCCCTCTTTATTTTACACTTCGTCTCCATGTTCCCTCCCTCTCTCCTTATTACTCTCCTTTATTTTTCTCTCCCGTTATTGCTCATCAATCCGTCCCTTTATATCTTCTCTACGTCTCTCCACTCTCCCTCCCTTTCTTCCTCTCTCTCTTTCTCTCTCTCTCTCTCTCTCTGTCTCTCTCTCTCTCATCTCTCTCTCTCTCTCTCTCTCTCTCTCTCTCTCTCTCTCTCTCTCTCTCTCTTATCTCTGTACTCTCTGCGGCCTCTCCCCTGTCTGTTCAGGTTCATTAACGCCCGCAGACGGATCTTGCAGCCCATGCTAGACGCCAGTAACCCTGACCCTGCGCCCAAGGCTAAGAAGATGAAGTCTCAGCACCGCCCCACCCAGCGCTTCTGGCCTGACTCCATCGTAGCCGGCGTCCTCCAGTCACACGGAGTGCACCCCGGCAACAACTCTGACGGTCAGTCTCTTCCTCCAATCACAGCTTTCAATGCAAGCACTCCGCCTCCACCTCATCCAGTACCTGGTTACTGCCTAATCCATAATCTCATTTACTGTCTCATCCATAACTTCAGTTACTGTCTAATCCATAATCTCATTTACTGTCTCATCCATAACTTCAGTTACTGTCTAATCCATAATCTCACTTACTGTCTCATCTGTGATTTCAGTTAGTGTCTAATCTATCATCTTGTTTACTGTCTCATCCGTAACTTCAGTTACTGTCTCATCCGTAATTTCAGTTACTGTCTTATCCATAATCTCAGTTACTGTCTCATCCATAACTTCAGTTACTGTCTCATGCGTAATTTCAGGTATTGTCTCATCTGTAACTTCAGCTACTGTCTAATCCATAATCTCACTTGCTGTGTCAACTTTAACTTCAGTTACTGTTTTATCCATAATCTCAGTTACTGTCTCATTCGTAAATTCAGTTACTGTCTAAATCATAATCTCACTAAGTGTTTTAGCCATAATCTCAGTTACTGTCTCTCCCACTCTCTTGTTAATGTTTCTTTTAAGAGTGATTCCATTTGCTGGCTAATTCACCATTTTACTGTGTCTGTCACATCTAAAGTATCTATGCTACGAGGACCTAAGAACAGCAACGTCTGAATGTACACTGTCTGTGTGTGTGTGTGTGTGTGTCTACCTGCCTGTCTGCCTGTCTCTCTCTCTGTCTGTCTGCCTCTCTGTCTGTCTGCCTGCCTGTCCGTCTGCCTCTCTCTCTGTCTGTCTCTCTCTCTGCCTGTCTGTCTGCCTTTGTGTCTGCCTGTCTGTCTGTCTTTCTGTCTATCTGCCTGTCTGCCTGTGTCTGTCTGTCTGTCTGTCTGTCTGTCTGCCTGTGTCTGTCTGCCTGTCTGTCTGCCTTTGTGTCTGCCTGTCTGTCTTTCTGTCTGCCCGTCTGTCTGCCTTTCTGTCTGTCTGTCTGCCTGTCTGTCTGCCTCTCTCTCTGTCTGTCTCTCTCTCTGACTGTCTGTCTGCCTTTGTGTTTGTCTGTCTGTCTTTGTGTCTGTGTGTCTGCCTGTTTGTCTGTCTGCATGTCTGTCTGTGTCTATCTGTCTTCCTTTCTGTCTGTCTGTCTGCCTGCCTGCCTGTCTGTCTGTCTGCCTGCCTGCCTGTCTGTCTGTCTGTCTGTCTGTCTGTCTGTGTGTCTGCCTATCTGTCTGCCTCTCTCTCTCTCTGACTGTCTGTCTGCCTTTGTGTCTGCCTGTCTGTCTTTCTTTCTGTCTGTCTGCCTGTCTGTCTGCCTGTGTATGTCTGTCTGTCTGTCTGTGTGTCTGCCTGTGTGTCTGTCTGTCTGCCTGTCTGTCTGCCTTTGTGTCTGCCTGTCTGTCTGTCTTTCTGTCTGTCTGCCTGTCTGTCTGCCTGTGTGTTTGCCTGTCTGTCTGTCTGTCTGTCTGTCTGTCTGTCTGTCTGTCTGCCTTTGTGTCTGCCTGTCTGTCTGTCTGTCTGTCTGTCTGCCTTTGTGTCTGCCTGTCTGTCTGTCTGCCTGTCTGCCTGTCCTCCAGGCTCCCTGGCCATGGACAACCTGCAGCCTCTGTCCTCAGACTCGGCCACGTTGGCCATGCAGCAGGCCATGCTGGCGGGAGCAGAGGACTCCATGGACGGCACGGAGGAGGAAGAGGAGGAAGAGGAGGAGGAGGAGGAAGAAGAGGATGAGGGGATGGAGGAGGAGGAGGAGGAGGCGGAAGAGGAGAGGGGGGAGAGGGGGAGGCGTCTGCACGGAGCCGCCATTCGAGACCTCGGCCTGGAGCACAACGAGGGCCTGGAGTGAGGAAGAGCAGGAGGAAGAGGAGGCATCCACACTGCACAGACACAGCACTCACAGTATGCATACCCCATCGTCATGGACAAAGACCACGCTCACGTTCAAACTGCGCTCACCTTCCTGCACAGTGCAAACCCCCACCATCAGACTTCAACCGAGCCCCGGTGCGGAGGAGCCAGTTTGGATTCCCACTTTATCTAAGATTGTACAATTGTTATGTTTTATTTTCACTAGAGCTGCATCAAGCTCTTGTTGATTCAATGTGTTTAAATAACTACAACAACAACAACAACAATAATAACAACAACAATATTAATAATAACAATAATAATAATAATAATAATAATAATAATAATAATATTTGGTTATGTATTGATGCCAATGCCATCGTTCACTCAATGACTCATCGCTTCTCAGGTCAAATCCATTATGCTCTTCTTCATTTCCTGTCTCAGATATACAGAAACTCGACATCGCCACAAATGGATGTTTTCTTAGACGCATGATTTATAATAGTTCATTACTAATAGGACAACAACAAAAAATGAAAGACAGCACAAAGGTGGTATATTTGACCTTTTGAGCTTCGCCAAACAATCGCTCATTTTGAAAGGTCCACGAATGCTTGTGTACATTACCGTTTTTTCTCAGCTTTTCGAAGGAAAACTTTATACTTCCAGTGCACCTGAATGACAGGACTTGACGGCTATTTTGCATTCTGCTAACCTCTGGTAGTCTAATCAGAGCTACGTCCAGAATGTGCGATCCTCAACTGAAGTGGTATAATCAGAGACAAGGGAAAAAAAACAGACACGTTTGATTCTGAAAGTGAGCCGGGACCGAGCAACAGGGGTGACCTCTGAGCCTGTTTCTCAGTCTGCACCCCCCCCCCCCCCCAAGAAAATGAATCAAATTTTAAAGTAGTAGGAAATGAAGGGCAGAGACACACTGTGCAATTTCCTTGTTCTCAGCATACGGGATCGGAGGGTTTTACGTTAACGGCGAATTTCCGAAGGGAGAAGCAGAGACTTACGGATGACTGTGAGATTGACTCATCAGGAACAGGAGGGTTCCGTCAATTTTGTGTGAGGAAATTCACATTTACAAACTGTGAAGGGTATTTCTGGCCTTTTTTTTGTGCTAAACAATCTTGGAAAATCAAATTAGCCTTTTCTGATGTGATGTTCAGAAGATAAAAAAGAAAAAGAAAAAAGATAATCTGTTCTTGGATGTCCATTGAAATTGTTCTTTGTGAAGTCTGTTCCTCATAATTGTTTTATCGATCTTGCTTGCTTTTCGAAAATTTCCTTTTCAAAGCAAGTTACACATAGGGAAATTTTTAATTTGTTTGTACACATTGTTGGCATAATCTATTGTGTTTCAATAGAATGTTTTTTTAATTATTAAAAAAGAGATTAATCTATTTGTTTGAATATTCTTTGTCAAGAAATATAAAAGACTGAACAGTCCTGGGGTGCTTAGAAGGGTCACTTTTCAGTTTTTATTTTATTTGTGATTTATAAATCCAAAAGCACGATGTGAAGCTGATGAAGCTTGCTGATAATGCTGATAATGGATGTCAATGAGTACCGCATTAGGTAATGCATGGTGCCATGCTATACTGTATGTGAACACATTACAGGTGACTGAATATGTAATGAGTGCAGATGAATATGATATTACAGGTAATGCAAGACATAATTGATGAAGACAAAAATCATATTGCAAGTAATGTAAGTTGTAATGATATATGAATACTGTGCTGCAGGTAAGTGTATGTGTCAATACCACATTATAAGTAATGTAAGTTGTAACAGATGCACATGGATACCATATTGTCTTTGAAAGTACAAAATACAGGTAGTGAAAGCTTTCTTGAAATTAGTCAAACTGTCAAATCAAAGTCAAATCTCACTGGCAACGTTATTTTTGTTATGTAGCAAAAAAGTAATAGAAATAAGATTTTAGGTGAAGATATAATTGATTTTCTTTTTGACAGTGTGCCAAAATACAGGTGATGGAAGAGATAAAGGTGTAAACTTTGAAACTTCCAATGTTTTGATGGGATCCAGATAGACTTGTTCAACGTACAGGCAGTGTGCAGACAGTACTAATCTTCAGTAGAAATTATGAAGCAAAAGAGAGAAATACCTCACCCACGAATGATCACGACCTGCAAACAGGTAATCGTTTTTTTCTGGAGGCGTATTTCATGAGGGTTATGTGCCCTTCTGTTTATTGAAAAACACGTTATTTCTGCTTGTGTGTGTGTTTTACCTTATTGTGTGTTTTACTTGAGTGCTTTTATTACACTGGGCGCTGCAGATTAGGCTCACTGACTGACTACAGTGGCTCTTAAGCTGAGATCTTGCTTAGGGCTGGGATCGATAGCATCCATGGATTCTCTTTGCTTGCAGGTAATCTGTAAGCCCTTCAGAAAAGCCACAGAAAAGCTCCACTATAAGAAAGAAAGAGGGCTGCTCACACCATGGGGCCATCATATCGCCTCAAAAAAGTGTTTTAACAAGTGTTTTAGTCTTGTAATGACTTCAAATCTTATTTTTTCCCTCTGAAGTATTAACTTGTTTTAAGTTACTGTTTGATTGACAAGATAACGCCAATGACACGCCATTGAACAAATCTTGAAATGAGTCAATATCTTTAGTATAAGGCAATATTTTTTGTCTTATTTAGTAAAAGTAAATAAAATAAAGTTTTGGTCTCAAAATAAGACTAACATACTGAGAGATTGTTTTTTTCAGTGTGGGTGGCTTCGCCAGGGAGGGAGGGCTTTAGCCAGGTGGATCCTCTTGTCTATTGGATGCCTGCCGTCTGCTTGTGGCAGCTGTCCAATGACAGTGCAAATAAGCCCAGCTCTGCTGTTGGGGTAAGGGTTGGCCCAAATCAAAGGGTCTCTCTAAAATCAAGATGAATGGTATCATTTGGTCTGACATGATTAGATTGGAGCTATCATCAAGAGATCAGCAGTAAAGGTCTGGCCATATGCACAGGTCTTCCCGCAAATGCCTCCAGCCCGATTACAGGCTTTCTTCTGTTCTCTGTGGCTTCATAGCAGCGTGTGTTCTCTTATTTTAGAAATGTACAAAAATGGGCCACGTTTTCCTAATTAAGCATCTGTTATTAAGCCAAGTAGGTCTGTGATTTTCTACTTTCTGGTACAGTTTTGAATCTCCTGCCAAATTCGTGGCTTTGTATATTCATATATTATACATTTTGTATTGATTTTCCTGGCTAAACTTAGTGGTAGACCGACAAAAAAAATAACTGAGCACAGCCTGTGCAGCTATTGTGCAACAGGTGAATGCGCATGCTGTCTCCGCTATATTAAAAACTGATTCAGTGAAGTATTATTAAAATCAAGCTATCACGCAGACATGTCCGAATAGCTAGCACAGCTCAATTACGTCACATATTTGTGTTGAAAGCCGTCAGGTCAGATGATCTTTCGGCTGTCGGATCAGCCCTCAGAATATATTTTTGCACCACCTGTACTACACTTTACATTTCAGGCTGTGCGTCGTCAAGTTGACTCCTAATGCACAAATAATGTAAAAGCCTGCGTTTGCTCACACCAGTTTTTAAGCTGAGCAAGCGCTTAGTAACATTAATTGGAAAGTTGCTCATCATTTAAACAAGGGATTAATTTAATTTGGCTGGCAAATAATGGCACAGGAATAGTACCGACTAATAAAGGGAACCATTGCCCCACTGATGACATCGGTTGAAAGCCCAGCAAATGGACCCACTTCAATATTTCTTGGAACAGCTTACCTTAAACCCGGTTCATAGAATGGGCCATTTCAAATGAATGATTTTTATTAAAGCAACATAGTTATGAAATAGCCTACTTAAATCATAGCAGAAAACAAATTACGGGGGTAGGTTTGACGCCGTCATCATTGTCATCAAGCAATTCTAGCAAGCCTGTAATGACAAATTTACTGAAGATCTGCTCTCTTACATCCCTAACAAAACCATAAAATGTGACAGAAAATTCCCTTAAAGTGCTGTGCAGGTATAGGACTGGACATTTCATTTTAAAAACTTTTTAATATGGGGCATTCAAGCCAAACATTTTCCATGTACTATTTATGAAATATTGTATGAAAAAAAACAAAAAACATATTAGCATGCAGACGTGTCAAGCTGTTTTTAAGACAAAATGTCAGAATGGGAAGAAATGTGATGGACCGTGGAATTATTGTTGGCGCTAGAGATCTCAGGAAACTGCTGATCTCCTGGGATTCACACACAACAGTCTCTAGAGTTTGCAGTGAATGGTGCGAGAAAAAAAAATAATAAATCTTGCGTGGATAGGCTACAGCAGCAGAAGACCAATAAGTAAAAAAAATAAATAAATAAATAAAAAGGTTTAATAATATATATGTGTGAAGGTGGGGTATGTATAATACAAAAATGTATACATACCCCCACCTCGACAGAACACCATAATATCTGGGAAATATTAATGCTAGGTTCAAGAAAGTCATCATGATTAATACTTTGCATGCAATACTTCAAGTCTGTGATAGAGATCACCAGGTGGTGTGTATTTTCTCTGGTGATGCTCTGCCAGGCCTGTTACTGCAGCCATTTTCAGCTCCTGCTTCAGAATGCAGTCTGCTGCTGCTCTTTGCAGTTACATTATCAATGAGGACAAGTTAACCAGTATTTCTGCCCGCCATACCTGCCAAAACCATAACACCCCTACCACACAATTACACAGATGAGGAGGGGTGCTTTGTATCTTGGGCCGTTCCTTTTGGCCTCCATGCGCTGCTATCTTGGCCTCATGGACATTTTTTTCCAGAACTCTGCAGGCTATTTCAGGTACTTAGTGAACTGTAACCTGGACATCTTCTATTTTTCAGCTAACTAGTGGTTTTCATCTTGCAGTGTAGCCTCTGTAGTTTTGTGCTTGAAGACTTCCACTGCCAGTAGTCACTGGCACACTACCCCCCCCCCCCCACACCTGCCTCCTGAAGAGTTTTCTTCATTACGGTAAGAATTCTCTGGTCATTAGCACAACTCTGGCCCTCATGTTGACAAACCTTAAGAGACAAAGGCAATCAAAAGCCTAGTATCAAGACTAGATACTGACAGCACACTTATACATGCATTAAGAAAGCAATAAACACACCTGACAATCAACACCAGTGAAGCCATTTTGTCCCAAACGTTATGATGCCCTGAAGTGGGGATGGGACTTTATATTAAAAGTCCTGTATTTTCCACACTTTCATAAAGCTGCACTTTAACCACATGCGAATTGCTTAACAAATCTAAAATTGTGGAGTACATGTCTTGGTCCCCAAACCTTATGGAGCTCATGGTATATAGGGAAATATAAGTGGTAAGAGGGAGGCAGTGTGGTTTTTTTGGTACAGTATCGAGTTGTTTCAGTGGTTTCGTGGCCTTCGTAATTTCCCTGAACTTAATGGCAGTTACGCCAGCGCTTGCTCTGGGAGGCAGAAAGACAGGGATGCGACGAGATACTGGAGGGACTCATGGAGGAACGTCAGTGTTCAAGGCCTACCGGGCACAGTAATTGCTCTCCTCCCACTGTAATCCTCACAGCTCTGCCCAGCACGGAGCCCAAGTGTGTAAAAATAGAAAAAAATGACAGAATCAGGAAAAGCCACAAGTTGCTGGTGCAGCTGTTTGAAGTGAACGGGTGCCACTGTACTGATGAGTACGTTTGGGTGGGGGTGGGGGTGGAGGCGGGGGCAGGGCTGTGCTCTCTCACCCCCCTTCCACCACATGGTCTGGTCCCTCCAGTCCGGCCCGGGAGCATCTGGCCCGGGACATGTCCCCTGTAATTATCCCTGGGGCCCGGCCCAGTTCGCGC
>NW_026890302.1:0-2500 GCF_963514075.1 Conger conger
CCCTTTACCTGCCCCCCCCGCCCTTTACCTGCCCCCCGCCCTTTACCTGCCCCCCCGCCCTTTACCTGCCCCCCGCCCTTTACCTGCTGCTGCCCCCCGCCCTTTACCTGCTGCTGCCCCCCGCCCTTTACCTGCCCCCCCCGCCCTTTACCTGCCCCCCCCGCCCTTTACCTGCTGCTGCCCCCCCCGCCCTTTACCTGCTGCTGCCCCCCGCCCTTTACCTGCTGCCCCCCGCCCTTTACCTGCTGCTGTCCCCCCCGCCCTTTACCTGCTGCCCCCCGCCCTTTACCTGCTGCTGCCCCCCCGCCCTTTACCTGCCCCCCCCGCCCTTTACCTGCCCCCCGCCCTTTACCTGCTGCTGTCCCCCGCCCTTTACCTGCTGCCCCCGCCCTTTACCTGCCCCCCGCCCTTTACCTGCTGCTGCCCCCGCCCTTTACCTGCTGCCCCCGCCCTTTACCTGCTGCTGCCCCCCCCGCCCTTTACCTGCTGCTGCCCCCCGCCCTTTACCTGCTGCTGCCCCCCCGCCCTTTACCTGCCCCCCCCGCCCTTTACCTGCCCCCCGCCCTTTACCTGCTGCTGTCCCCCGCCCTTTACCTGCTGCTGTCCCCCGCCCTTTACCTGCCCCCCCGCCCTTTACCTGCCCCCCCCCCCGCCCTTTACCTGCTGCCCCCCGCCCTTTACCTGCTGCTGCCCCCCGCCCTTTACCTGCTGCTGTCCCCCGCCCTTTACCTGCCCCCCCGCCCTTTACCTGCTGCTGTCCCCCGCCCTTTACCTGCTGCTGCTGCCCCCCCCGCCCTTTACCTGCTGCTGCCCCCCGCCCTTTACCTGCCCCCCCCGCCCTTTACCTGCTGCTGCCCCCCGCCCTTTACCTGCTGCTGTCCCCGCCCTTTACCTGCTGCTGCCCCCCGCCCTTTACCTGCTGCTGTCCCCGCCCTTTACCTGCTGCCCCCGCCCTTTACCTGCCCCCCCCCCCGCCCTTTACCTGCCCCCCCGCCCTTTACCTGCTGCTGCCCCCCGCCCTTTACCTGCCCCCCCGCCCTTTACCTGGGAGTCAGGTGTGAAGGCAGTCGGGCCGATCAGCAGCACTAATTGTTCAGCTCATTACCCAGGAGAAAAGGCCAGGGGCCTCATTTATAAACGTTGCGTAGGCACAAAAGAATGCGTACGCCACTTTCGAAGCAAACTTTGGCATTTATAAAAAACGAACTTGACGGGAAAATGTGCGGTCCTCCACGGAAACTCTGACCCATGCGTACGCACATTAACTGGAGAAATGAGAAACTGTGCCTTTAATGCTCATGACGTAAGACCAGGAAAACGGGAAGTGAAACAGGATGTAAAAAGGTATAAAGATTTGCCGGGAGTTGTGGCTGGGTATGGCTGCTGTAAGGACGTGCTTCGTCCCTGTTATACTTATTAAAGTGTTGTGTTGTTGAATCTCGCTATACGGGTTCTCTCCCTTCCTAAGTGCAACACAACATTTGGCGACGAGAGAAGTCGAAAATGATATACAACAGATACCACTTTGTAAAATAAATCGAAATTGATTGTTGTTGATTGTACTCTTAAAGGGTTCAGATTTTCTGCATGTTTACACTAGGACTCGGAACTATACTGTCCTCTCAGGTCCTATTTGCACTTGTTCTTGTGTTTAATTTGCACTTTGTTGTACATCGCTCTGGATAAGAGCGTCTGCTAAATGCCATGTAATGTAATGTAATGTAATGAAATATTACCTCTCACGTATCATATACGAACAGTTAATTTGCAAAAACGGATAAAAGCCTCTCTTACAACGAATAAACAAACAGCTGTTTGATTGATGGTCATATTTCTTATATCATCTTATGTTTAATCATCATTCTATGTTGTCTGTTTCTTCTTTCTTATATCATCTTATATTTAATTATCATCCTATGTTGTCTGTTTCTTCTTTCTCGTATCAACTGATGTTTAATCCTTAAACATTCTATTTTCTTTTCTTTCTCGTATCATCCTATGTTGGATTTGGATTGGCTACATTTTATTTCGCCCGCTAAATGTACTAAATGTAATAAGTGTTGGCTAGGTGTGGAGCTCTGTACAAGCCTGTAAGGGCTTCGCTCCCACCTTGCACAGATTTGTACTAAAATTTGTGCTAAATAAATAAACCAAAAAAACCATTGATGCTCCCTGGAGTGCCCAAAAAATATGATTTAGGATGATAAATATAAACGGAGATGTTGTTGTAAAATAATCCCTCAAATATGTAGACGAATTGTTAAACAATACTTTATGTTATTAAATGTATTCTCATAAATAATATGGTGAACAGTCGGACAAATTGCGCTGCACTGATGCCGTTTACAATGCGTCAGTCGGGCAGATACAAGCATAGTTTCATATATTGTTATCATATTCATATATTATGTTTTATAATGTGTTTATTGTTATACATTTTTGTTCGTTTTATCTCTTAATTTTGTAACTGTGCTTTCAATGGTGCTAGACAAATAACGTG
>NW_026890302.1:7500-10000 GCF_963514075.1 Conger conger
AACTTCACCACTTTCCCCAGGAGATGGGCGGGAAGCTCCTCCCCCTCGTCCAGGACCGCCTTTGCGGACTCCATAACCTTCGGGACACAATCATTACATTATAGTAATGTAGCTGACGCTTTTATCCAAAGCCACTTACAGGTGATTAGACTGAGCCAATCCCCCCTGGAGCAATGTGGGTTTAAGGGCTGCTCTGATCTTATTGTGGCCACACTGGGGCTTGAACTACCAACCGTCTGGGTGCCAGTGGCAGGGACCTTAGCCAGGAGGCCACAGTGTGGACACAGAGTGTGACAGATCCAGAGACAGCTCTCAAACTTTCACATTCATCCACTTTCCGCCGACGACATTTAATTTAGAAATGTAGCAGGTTTAACTGAACAACTGAAATATGTTTTAAATAATTTTAGCAAGGAGCAACATTATCCAGGCCTGTGAACATATTTAGTGTCACCCCCTCCCTCCACACGTTGACTCATAAAGCCCAGGGGTGTGAAAGGCGGCGGTGCCTCGGCAGGCACGGTTGGTGGGTTTTATGACTTGTTGGCGATGCGTTTTATTGGTCGAGCCTTCATCCCAGGGGGACCCCGACATCAGCCACGAGTGTGAAAACTCATTAGGGACCCCGTTAATTCCTCCGCTCTGCAACACACCAGGCCCAATTACCCCCGTCTTGGAATGCGCCCCTGCCCCCACCTCCAGCCAACTCTCTGAAACTCGTTTCCTTGTCATAGTTTTGTGTCGCTTATCACAGTTCATGAGAACCTAATTAAGAGCGAATGGAACGCTTGCTTTCTTGGGTTCCAATACAGCATATGGGTTTGTTTTGAAGCTAAGAGCAACACCGTGCCTTTGTGTGTTACAGAATGGCCTGCTCTGTCACACACAGAGCTCCAGACACCCCTGAACAGCACACAGAGCTCCAGACACCCCTGAACAGCACACAGAGCTCCAGACACCCCTGAATGGCACACAGAGCTCCAGACACCCCTGAACAGCACACAGAGCTCCAGAGACACATTCACTCCGGCCGACTAGGAGGAGGTGGTTTTTAGCTGTTCATCAAACAGCCTCACAGCAAAGGTTGTGGCAGCAAAGAGAGAGAAATAATGAAAAGATTACTTCATGAAACATGGGGACATCCTTGGGCTTCTTGGCTTTTGGGTTTCCCAGCTCGTGGATCTGTAAACAAGCAGATATGTTGTTAACTCCTCACAGAAATGTGCCTTTGTCTAAATAAATTAATAATTGGATTTACTTCATAAAATGATGGACAGTGGTTGCACCCAATATTATTAAGCACACGTGACTCCAATTAAGTACTTTTTTGTACATTACTACAGAACAAATATGCTTTTATTGCTATTTTTCCCCTTTGGACACACTCTGTGTAATTCGGACCCAAGCATGTTTATACGTCGTGTTTGTTATCAGACTGCGCAGCCGCAGTACCTTTTCGAGCGTGTCCTCCCACGTGATGACGGTGAACAGCCTGCGCGCGGGCAGCTGCACGGCCAGCACGAGCGCTCTGACGCTGCCCTCGTCCTGCAGCCGCGCGCCCACCACCAGAGACACGTCCGCCTTCCAGGAGTCCTGCGCGGGACAGGTGCGCCGTGCGCTCAGGAAACAAGGAACCAAAAGTGCCGAGAAAAGGACCAAAAGCGTGTCGCTGGGGCGGTACCCTATAGGTATATACAACTGTACCCCTCGCCATTGGATTATTTATTTGTAAAATGTTGTTATTTCTACCCAGAAGAACAGTATTGTAGCTATATGTATCTGGAGGACAGGTTATTCGATTAAAAAAAACATTAAAGAAAACCGATATTCTGTCAATTGTAGGCTAAATATGTTTGTCATTACATTACGTGGCATTTAGCAGACGCTCTTATCCAGAGCGACGTACAACAAAGTGCAAATAAAACACATGAACAAGTGCCAAGAGGACCTGAGAGGACAGTACAGTCCTAGTGTAAACATACAGAAATTCAGAACCCTTGTCATCAATGTGCGGGCACACTGAAACTTTAAAAAGTCGTCCATGTACTGTAGCAACACGGCGCAAGGTGTCAGTATTACCCAACAAAAAAATTCTGAAACTTTACTTGTTTTGATAAATACATATGTTATGTATCTATGCATTATTTGTAAATATAGTATTCGTGTTATGTTTATAGCCACGTCGAAGCAAATCGTGGATATTTGGTCGCTGTTTTTACTTGTAACTTCGGATTGCAGTGTAGTAAACGCAAAACAATAGACAGAGAATATCTATACAATATAATGCGCACTTATAAACACTAAAAATACAAGTGGGTGTTTACAATGATGTTTTCTCCAAGTTGCATACGTGGTTACCTCTTCAAATTGCGCTGCTACGAGGCCACTTTCCCAACTCTTACTCCCAGCGCCCGGGGCCGCTCCTGCTGCAGTGCCGCTTTTCACTCGTTTTGGTGGCATGTTCCCCACACCTCAGCGAACCCGGTGACTGAATTATTCC
>NW_026890302.1:17500-28855 GCF_963514075.1 Conger conger
GTGACCCGCAGGGGCGGAGCCACAGGGGTTTGGCCCCTCCCCCGCCTGCATCGTGCACTGCAGCTGAGAGTCAGGGAAGGACCCGAGCTGCCTCCCGCCACGGGCGTCCACACTGCTGCCTGCGCCGGTACCGACCATGCAGGGTGCCTGCATCGCCGTGGGAACCAGGGAGGAGCAAGTCCTCTGCTGTGGGTAGGAGTCGGTCTGTTGCCGGGCGCAGGACCTGTCCGTCAGACAGCTGTAGTCTGGAAGGGTGTGGTCAGGGGTGTGGTTAGGGGCGTGGTCGTGGCTCCAGGCACAGGGAGAATACTCTGATTGGCCCACACCACACAGAGGGCGGTCCCTGCAGCGGGTGCCATAGCCCCCAGGGGCGAGGTGGGGGGCGGGGCCAGAGGGGGAGGGGGAGGAGCCTGTGCTGCCGCCTGAAACACAAACACAACAAATAACTGTCAATCAAACCGCACTTTCACTCACTGCATCTGCAGAGATGACCTCAGTGCCTACTGCTCCAGTGGCTTTACCCCTGTTCTCTCTCTCTCTCTCTCCCCCCTCTCTCTCTCCCTCTCTCCCCCTCTCTGTCTCTCTCCCTCTCTCTCTCTCCCCCTCTCTGTGTCTCTCTCCCTCTCTCTCTCTCACTCTCTCACTCTCTCTCTACCCGCTTGCGACTGTTCTCTTTGGCATGTCCTCAATGGCTCTCCTCTGGTTAAATAAGTGATTTAGAACATTTTTAAAAGCTGAAGCGCATCAGATCCCCAGCTGGGCTTCAGATGGGCCGCGGTTCCGCCAGAGATGAGTCACTGACGGCCTCTAACGAGCGCGCTCTGTTCAGTCTCCCTGTGGCTTTATCTTCTGAAACCGGCTTTAAAACCGTGCGCAGCTACACGCCTGCTGGCCCCGGAGAATGAATTATAATTACATCTCTGATGTGTCACATGGGATTGGGCAAGAGGGCTAGGCGGTGGTGATGATGTCATGCTGGAGGGCAGACTAGCCAATCACCTCGCTGCTTCGGCATGCTGGTGGAGTCCTCAAACCTGAGCGTCCGAACCGGAGACCTACAGAATGCGTATGACTCCATTACCGCCTCCAAACCCGTCCTGAGAGACAGAGAGAGGGGGAGGGGGAGGGGGAGGGAGAGAGAGAGAGAAGCAGTTTACTGACTCTCTTTCATAGAGATATGTATTCATCGTTTGCATAAAAGATAGAAAATGAAGATGCATATTTCCTTTCCCATCTCAAAGAGTGGTTCTCTCTCCTGCTACGGAACAGTCAACAGGCCACAGACCTGTTTCAACACTTATCATTTTCAGTGTTTTTATTCCAAAGATGCAAATGAGGTTTGCATCTGCATGAAGGAAGCTGTTTTCAATGCGCTGCCAGGATCATGTGTGAGGATGGACTTTGTGAGGCTAAAAGCAAACACATTTGTGTTGAGCCTAACATATGCAGAGTTTACAACTAACAGCCACATACAGTCTAAATAATTTCCTTCCAAATGCCGGATTAGGACATTGTGCTACATTTGTGCTCTAGTGTTCATTTTGAGACATGTTTAATGCCAGGCAGCACACACAATACTGGACAAGATCTCAATCATCTCTGCATGAGCAATTTATAGCATGTACAAAATACCAATGATTAGTAAATATGGAAGACAAGTATTAAGATGAAGCATGTTAGACTATTCACACAATGGAATATGTACACACACATTCACAAGTGTGCACACACATATTTGTAAGGTCAAAACAAATAAACAAAAACATAGTTTTTCATCGGTTGCTTTTCTGCAGTGAAATTGTAATGATGGCTCATGAATCAGTTGCTCTATAGTTGGGAAACTGAGTAAAAAGGTGTCTCATATCTGGGCTGTAATGGGGCACAGATGGGCAGACTTGTGTGTTGTGGTTCCACGGTTACATAATAATTCAGCACTGTGTCAGCCAAGAGCTCCACTAAGCTCCACTACAATCAACACATCCCAGAACAGCACAAACTCAACACATCCCACAACAACACAAACTCAACACATCCCACAACAGCACAAACCCAACACATCCCAGAACAGCACAAACTCAACACATCCCACAACAGCACAAACTCAACACATCCCAGAACAACACAAACTCAACACCTCCCACAACAGAACAAACTCAACACATCCCAGAACAACACAAACTCAACACATCCCACAACAGCACAAACTCAAACATCCCAGAACAACACAAACTCAACACCTCCCACAACAGAACAAACTCAACACATCCCAGAACAACACAAACTCAACACATCCCAGAACAACACAAAGTCAACACATCCCAGAACAACACAAACTCAACACATCCCAGAACAACACAAACTCAAAACATCCCAGAACAGTAAAAATCTGTGATGTCAGAACAGCACCAACAGTCCCAACCAATAAACACAAATAAACACAACCAAACTTGGCATAAAAAGGACAGACTGCATCTCCAACTGGAGTAGCTGAGTTTGGACATTTGACTTTCAATGTCCAATGACACTTTTTAATGAATGAGCGACAGCCATTAGAAATGTAAGGAACAGCTCAGTGAAAAGTAAAGTTTAAGACTTGAAGACCGCAGAGAGACAGGCTGTTGGAATCTCACCTGTTTCTCCCCGAGTCTCGGAAACCCTTGGCAAATGGGTTTCGGTCAATTTTTAGCCGTGTGATCTGGAGTAAAAACATCAACCACAAATAGAGCACAAGACATTGTCCTTTTTTCTGGCACACAGTAGAAATATGATAAAACAGATCCAAGGATGGAATGTAGTCAGAGCTAATTTGTGTTCTGGTCCTGGATGGACAGTGCTAATTGGTCAGGCACACCAGTCTCTAGAGAGCTACTTGTGATTGGACAGACTGAGCAGCCAGAGACCTTTGATTGGATATACAGTGTGATGCTCATGACTAGAAACCGTGTGCATTGACATACTCCAGATTGGACAGTGGTGATAGGGGGGCTCCTGATTGGACAGTGGTGTTAGGGAGGCTCCTGATTGGACAGTGGTGTTAGGGAGGCTCCTGATTGGACAGTGGTGTTAAGGAGGCTCCTGATTGGACAGTGGTGTTTAGTGACATGGGGGGGACGGACCTGCTGGTTCTGGTAGGCGGTGACGGTGGTGAAGACGGTCTGGGGGAAGCTGAAAGACCTGACACCGGGTCCGGTTGGAACCGGTTCTGTGGGGGAGAGCTGGCTGCCCATGCTCTTCCTGATCACGTGCACACGGGGAAGATACTTATGCATGGAGTGCAGGACAATCTGGGACCAGAAAACACACATTACTGTGTGCGTGTGTATGTGTGTGTGTGTGTGTGTGTGTGTACGTGTACGTGTGTGTGTGTGAGTGTGTGTGTGTATGTGTACAGGTGTGTACAGGTGTGTGTGTGTGTGTGTGTGTACAGGTGTGTGTGTGTGTGTGTGTACAGGTGTGTACAGGTGTGTGTGTGAGTGTGTACAGGTGTGTGTGTGTGTACAGGTGTGTACAGGTGTGTGTGTGTGTACAGGTGTGTACAGGTGTGTGTGTGTGTGAGTGTGTACAGGTGTGTACAGGTGTGTGTGAGTGTGTGTACAGGTGTGTATATGTGTGTGTGTGTGTGTGTGTACAGGTGTGTGTGTGTGTGTGTACAGGTGTGTGTGTGTGAGTGTGTACAGGTGTGTGTGTGTATGTGTACAGGTGTGTTTGTGTGCGTGTACAGGTGTGTACAGGTGTGTGTGCGTGTGTATGTGTGTGTGTGTGAGTGTGTGTGTGTGTGTGTGTGTGTGTGTGTGAGTGTGTGTACAGGTGTGCAGGCTGACTCACGTGGCCCTGCTGGTCCAGCAGGTTGTTGGTGAGTTTGAGCTTGTGGAAGCTGATCACCTGCGTGCTCCAGGTGTGCCCAGGGGCCGGGCGTCGGGGTGCAGGCTCACTCGCGGGTGGGGCGGGGGGGTCTGCCATCCCCGCCACCGTCCACTCAGAGCTGCGATACACGTACCTGCAGGCCAGCCGCCAGAACACAGGGGTCAACCCCTCAAGAGAAACCCCCAAAACACACAGGGGTGAACCTGAACCCCTCTGTTTGTGAAGTTTCTGCAGACGGTAGTCACTGACACATCCACGCCTGCCTCCTGAAGTGTGTTTCTGATTGGACAGGTGTTTGTGGTTTTTTCTTCATAATGGTGAGAATTTTGTCCTTGGCCTAACAGCCCTAGTGCTCTCTTTCCTCTAAATGATGATTTTAGTAAGCTTATCGTTTGGTCTGTGTCATCATAACTTCCTCGACTGTCACTCTGGCCCTCACTTTGACAAATGGCAATAACAAACTGCAAAGGCCTAGAATCAGGACTAGATACTGAAAGCTCTCTTGTACCTGCATGAAGGAAGCTACTGAATACACCTGACTAATCAGAAACAGCTGAGAATCCAACTGTCCAATTACTTTTGGTCCCCTGAAATGGGAGGAACTGCACTTTAACCTCATATTCATTATTTCATTTAAAATCTAATGTGCTGCACAGCTTTACTGTTGCAGCGTTACTGTTGCAGCGTTAGTGTTGCAGTGCAGTGTTAGTGTTGCAGCGTTACTGTTGCAGTGTTAGTGTTGCAGTGCAGCGTTAGTGTTGCAGCGTTACTGTTGCAGCGTTACTGTTTGCAGCGTTAGTGTTGCAGCGTTAGTGTTGCAGTGCAGCGTTAGTGTTGCAGTGTAAGTGTTGCAGTGTTACTGTTGCAGTGTTCGTGTTGCAGTGCAGTGTTAGTGTTGCAGCGTTACTGTTGCAGTGTTAGTGTTGCAGTGCAGCGTTAGTGTTGCAGTGTTACTGTTGCAGCGTTACTGTTGCAGCGTTACTGTTGCAGCGTTAGTGTTGCAGCGTTAGTGTTGCAGTGCAGCGTTAGTGTTGCAGTGTAAGTGTTGCAGTGTTACTGTTGCAGTGTTAGTGTTGCAGTGCAGTGTTAGTGTTGCAGCGTTAGTGTTGCAGCGTTAGTGTTGCAGTGCAGCGTTAGTGTTGCAGTGTAAGTGTTGCAGTGTTACCGTTGCACCGTTAGTGTTGCAGTGCAGTGTTAGTGTTGCAGCGTTAGTGTTGCAGTGTTAGTGTTGCAGTGTTACTGTTGCAGTGTTACTGTTGCAGCGTTAGTGTTGCAGTGCAGTGTTAGTGTTGCAGTGTTAGTGTTGCAGCGTTAGTGTTGCAGTGTTAGTGTTGCAGTGTTACTGTTGCAGCGTTACTGTTGCAGCGTTAGTGTTGCAGCATTAGTGTTGCAGTGTTACTGTTGCAGCGTTACTGTTGCACCGTTAGTGTTGCAGTGCAGTGTTAGTGTTGCAGTGTTAGTGTTGCAGCGTTAGTGTTGCAGTGTTAGTGTTGCAGTGTTACTGTTGCAGCGTTAGTGTTGCAGTGTTACTGTTGCAGTGTTACTGTTGCAGCGTTAGTGTTGCAGAGCAGCGTTAGTGTTGCAGTGCAGCGTTAGTGTTGCCGTGCAGCGTTACTATGGGCACTGGAGGAGGAACAGATCTGAGACACGAGCGCTAGCTTTGACAGAGTAACGGAGTAATGGGTCATTTCACATCTTCTTTAAGTCTGCTTTTAATTTCACAGGAGATCACAAGCAGAAATAACTCCACGTTTGATCAGTAAATAATCCCACATTCCACAAAGAGACTGTGAAGACACATCCAGGGTTTATGGGATATTCTCATCACTGTGTCCATCAGCTCTGCAGCATTTACCTGTATCTCTTGTTGTCCACAGGTATGATGTCCATGGCGATGAAGTACTGCTGATGAGGGTCCAGGCCTGTGACCTTCACTCTCACCACAGGAAACATCCTCCTGACAGAGAGAGGGGAGAGAGAGAGAGAGAGAGAGAGAGAGAGGGGGGGGGGGGAGGGAGAGAGAGAGAGAGGGGGGGGAGGGAGGGGAGAGAGAGAGAGAGGGGGGGGAGGGAGGAGAGAGAGAGAGAGAGAGGGGGAGGAGAGAAGGGAGTGGGGGAAGAGAGAGAGAGTGAGAGGGGGAGGGAGATAATTAATTCAGCTTATATTTGACTATTACATTTATTTTCCCTGCAGCGCAGTGTGACAATTGTAAAAGCTTTGATTTTCCACATAGTTTAAGTTTTTGTATTGTACATGCTCAGTGATTAATGGAAAGGCTTTAATTAGCTGTGAGCAGCTTGTTTTACTGAGCATTATTAATCGCAAAAACCCTCAGGCGTCAGGTAGGGCCAGTGGATTCGGTGCAGATTGCAGCACACGCAGTAGGGATATGGCTGGTCTGTTGCTCGCAGGGTTTGGCTGGAGGTCGTTAACATCGGCCGATCACAGAAACTACAAACCAACAGTATCTCTCTGGAATGTACATACACGTGTAACACGTGTAATTATGCATCCCTCTGTTATTGCTACTCTTCATAGCAGGACAGCGCGCTTAACGTGAACTAATCAAGTGCTAGAACCTCAAAAGAGAAATCAATTAAACCGAAAAAAATAGAGCATACCTATTTTGACCCTCTATACTATACACAGGTAATGTTTTCGGTGTGTCATTCACTGGCATCCATTTGAGAAGCAGAATTATCAGAATTGTTTTAACGAACTGAGGAAGTGTTGTTGAATTATTGTGAATTGAGCCGGCACTTGCGGGTGGTTCGCACTGAAGGCGGAGGAGGGAATAACCGTCAGTCACCTGCCCGCTTTGGTGACGATCATCTCCGTGCCGATGTCATGGAAACGCCTCCAAAGGTCGGCGCACTGGAGCTCCACTCGGACGTCCTCCATGGAGAAGCGGGCCGAATCTGCCGTCAGCAACACGCCAACAACTTCAGAAACAAACCCCAAATCCCAACTCGAAACTCGAAACTCTTACGCTAATTCGAATCCTAACAAAACAACAAGCTTCCAGAACATGCAATCAATTTGCCTATGCTGTTCATCTCAAAGTGTAGGTCGTAATACTAGTCTAAATTAATCCGATAATTTATAATGTTATGATTATTATGATGATGATATCATCGTCAGTCTGCGCGTAAAATATACTGCGTTAGTCCTGCAAAGGTCAGTTCAGGACGGACATGCACAATAAGAGCTTCATTAGAGTGGGTGAATAGTTTCAATACGCATTCATATCATGCAGAAATACTCTGTTCAGGCTCTTAGAATAAAATATTGAGTTTGAGAAATACGGTAAATAAATCATTTATTTTTAAATACTACAACCCTCAGATTTCCCCAATGAGCCTATGGACTGCTCCAGGGCATACATAAAATTCATAATCCAACATATTAATAATTAATCATTTTCAACATTTCAACTTGTTGAGACAATGACATCTGGTGAAAAATACTTACAAAAATGATTGACACAAATTCAGATGTACAATATAAAAAGAAATACTGGCGCATTGCATAGTGTATGCTACTTATGAGTATATCTTCAGCACATGCACGTGCTGCGCACAACGCGCACTGAATGAACAGCAGCTTCAGAGTTGCCAGTTTGCATGAGGTCAAGTCATTTAATAATTTCAAATCAATTAAAATAAAATTAAAGAAATGTCATAATTACATTTCCTTAATGTCCTTTATTTTATCAGACAAACGTATTGATGCATATACTCTCAAAAAAGATGTGTTAATATCCAGTACCTTTTGTTTACTTATTTGGAATATATTGAAATAGGTAATAGCTAATTTAGTCAACTGTACGGATTTTCAATTTGAATATGATTTGATAGGCTATTAGAGCACATATTTGTCGGTATCCAAGTAATCGCCTATGTCTGAAAATGATATATTGATAAACAAATGTATGCTGGTGGTTAATGTAAAAAGAGACAAGACATTTACATTTGAGTATAGTGAGTATAGTGAGTATAGTGAGTATAGTGATAAAAACTGTCAAACAGTGCACCTTGATGGCACGACATATTTTGCCCAGATTCGTATTACAGTTTTTCTCATTTAATATTTTATACTGAGAATACCGCTTGATTGAAACCACGAAGCTGTGAAAATGCGCAAGAGATGAGAAAAAGATTTAGAGAATTTTGGAACAAGCGCTAAATTGATGTTTCTGAGTTTTCAACACGTTGCAAACCTGTACAATCTCCACACAAGCTCTTGTATTAATATAACTATAAATAATTCATTTTTTCTTTTTGGGTTTTTATCAGCGGGTTCATAAATTAATTCTGCGCCTGTCACGTTTCATGCCTGTCACGTCATGTTTCATGTTTAGTTATTTTCTTAGTTATTTTATTGTCATGTTTCATGTTTCATGTTATTGTCTTAGTTATTTTATCCTCATGTTTCATGTTTCATGTTTAGTTATTTTATTGTCATGTCACGTATTATGTTAGTCTAGTCTAACCACGTTTTTATGTTTTATTTCTTGTTACGTTTCATTTTCATGCCATGTTAAAAAACGTGGCCGGGCTAAGCACTTGTCAAAACTGGGTCCGTTTTTACACTAGTATCCGATTTTTGGGGGTAGATAACGAGTTATGTAATTTTTTCCAGTCCGTTAAACTGAATTATCTGCATGGGGATATGGTCACTGTTTTGGGTGTTCCTGCATGTCTGTAAGGGTCTACAATACGGGATTTTTTCCTCAAGAATTTATAGAAATAACACATTTATGTGTTAAAGTCTCACACATTCGCACATTCTGGCATAGGCTATTGTGTCGTATTACCGAATCATCTCCACAAAACCCGAGCGGTACATTTATTGAATAACACATTAATAAGTGTGGTTGATTTAAATCACACGTAATATGGACGTTAGAATAACCGAATAGAACCCAATAGCCGTGAGTTGGTTTGGTTTAAAACACTACGGACAACCCACTTGTTCACATTCTCACAAATGGCACACCTATGCATTACAAGGCACGGAAATCATAGAAATTGAAAGACAAAGTAAATAAATAGCTATTCGTTATTTCAATGTAACCAAATTTTAAATAACATTATCTGAAAGGTACCTGATTATCTGTAGGCTACTTCCAGAATATGAAGGCCACCTTTTCATTCATTTTCCATTAATGATACCGTGTTGCTTAATTTAAATATCATTAGATCTATCACCGAGTTTATGATATTCGTGTGTAGGCCTTGATATGTCCAGGAAGATAAACGCCACGCGCAGAAGCTACGTCATCATCAAACATTTGCTTTCATGGAGATAAAAATCAAGACGGAATCACACCATCCAAACACGGCTGGAAGACAGAGGCCATCAAGCTGAACTGAAACTTTGAGTCAGAGAAAAGTTGCTTTCGGATTTCTGAGTCTCTCCGCACTGTTGACATTTGCATAAGCAGGTCCTTTTTTTGTATTTTCCCCATTTCATTATCGCCAGCAATGACCGATTTAGAAATACGTGTTCATTACAGAAACACAAACGCAAAACAATGCGTAGGCCTAGCACGAGAACATTAATAATATAAGGCAGCTAAAACATTTTTTTTTGAGAAAGTATTCCATCGAAAATAGAAATTATTATTTAAATAGTCATTATTTATTCTTTGGCCTGTTAACGGTTATCATTTTTATAATACATCAGGCTAATATGTGTAATTAATGCCGAATACACAATGTTTACTGACTAAAAGACCGATCGGGGAATGTCTTGTTTTTGCTTAACTTTCCCCACCTATAGTCAAATCCATAGTCACAATGTCTCGTGGAATTCGGCTAGGGTATTTTTTAACCGAAAATAGGCTACCGACTATTTATAAATATTATCAATGGAATCAGTATGATGAAATTATGACCATTTTACACTAACCTGGATCAATGTCCAGACCGTGCGCCATATCCTCGGTTTTTAAATGTCCGTTAGTGGATAGGCTTTCCATGGAGGGTTCGCACCGAGTCTTCCGCTTTTCTTTTGTACCAGTCAGAGCTTCTACCGTAAAGGCGTGCGCGCGGGGGAACTCTGCGCCGCGGCGGATCGCCGCCGTCACTCATGTCCGAGGAGGGAAACCCCACACTCGCATAGATCAGCAATGTGCCCAAACGACGGAACATAAAGCACAAAACATTCTCAAGCGCTACTTAAAAAAGAAAAAGAAAGCGGGCTATACAGAACTGGACTGGACGCAAATACCTGCATTCACGCCCACACATCTGCCTCTTTCCTTCGCCGGATTCTCTCTCTCTCTCTCTCTCTCTCTCTCTCTTCTCACACACACACACTATCACACACACACACACACACACACCACACACACACACACACACACTCATGACATCTCTCTCTCCCACACACACACTCATCACATCTCCTCCTCACACACACACACACACACACTCACACTCATCACATCTCTCTCTCCCACACACACCCATCACTTCAACAACACTCTCCCTCACACACACTCACACACACACACACATCTCATGACATCTCATCTCTCCCACACACACACTCATCACATCTCTCTCTCTCTCACACACACACACACACACACACACCCACATGAATCTCTCTCCACACACACACACACATCTCTCACATCTCACAACCTACACAACACACACACACACACACACACAGCACACACACTCAACTCATCACATGAATCTCCTACCCACACGCGCGAGCCCACACAGATTAATACGCACTCTTCGGAGATCCCCTTTATTGAGTTATAGAAAACATGTAGCATCGTAGTGATCTATGTAACTAATAGCCACATTATTCTGCGCAGTTTAATCTAACCCAAGGCTGCAGTTCAAAGTGTAAGTATATCCAACAATGTTCATCTCCTTTCGTCAAATATGAAGCAATATTGGCTTAATGGTGATTTAAACAAGCAGATCACGTGGGTAGAAACACATATGTTCGATACTTGCTTTGCTATTCATAATTGTCTCGTGTTCATAAACTATTCACAAAGTGGCCTCCCAAATCTGAGCAGTGAATAACGCTATTGACATATGTAGTCCTGGTCAGGGTAAATATTGTATTGCTAATAGCTACTCGGTGGAGTTATGCCCTCTGAAAAGTATACATCGCTGAAATGTGCGGGGACTGACCTGTGGTTGTGTATAATTAGACATTTTCACTTATTATAATAATTATAATAACTATTATAATAATTTAAAATAGTAAGGGAGCTAACCTAATGAGGCAGTAGTTAATGCACGAAGCAAGCTGCCAAGCAAGCTGCCTTCAGAACAATATTTCGTAAAAAATAAAAACCGACGCGCAGAAAAAGGAGGAATGAAGCTAAAAGAAACGAAAATGACGGCGAAAACCCACGCGCTGCTCTTTAAAAATGAAAATAAAATGTTAATTGATGGGAGGCGAGAATATGACACCGATTATGAAATGCAATTTCATACCCGTCAATCATTATTC
>NW_026890304.1:5000-7500 GCF_963514075.1 Conger conger
CATGACAGACACACACCTGATGGCTCATTTCCTTCACCATGGACTTGAGGCACTAGAAATATTGGGCCTTCAAACAAATAATAACTGGACACCAGAGGAGAGATGCAGGTTACAGAAACACTGGATTCTCAAACTTAGCACTCTACTTCCAAGAGGACTGAACAAACGCACATAGAACACCAACACAAGAGGGACCAAATTCTTCCTACTTGAAGGCTTCAGTACTCTGAATGGCCAGTGCAAACTTTTATTTCCCAAGAGGCCCTAATATGGGACAACTGGGACTAACCCTAACCCTGACCCAAACTCTAACCCTAATCCTAACCCTAACCCTAATCCTACCGCTGATCCTAACCCCGACCCTATTGGCCAGGGGACTGCTCCAAATGAGGATAATTATTTAGTTCTGATCCTCGGTTTCTACATTAAACTAAGAGGATATTCCAGCCCTTCACTGCTCAATAAAAATGTAATTCGAGGCTGATGGCAATTTTGCTGTTTCTGCTTTATGACCCATACGGTTAGACTGGGGGATTAAGTCATTATCAATAAGCACTGCTATATAATCTGACTGACTTCAGCCATATTACCAGCCCCATGTTCATGTGAGTCCCTCCCCCTTTAGGTTAGCTCAGTGGTGTGTGTGTATGTGTGAGTGTGTGTGTGTGTGTGTGTGTGTATGTGTGTATGTGTGTGTGTGAGAGTGTGTGTGTGTGTGTGTGTGTGAGAGTTTTTGTGTATGTGTGTGTGAGAGTGTATGTGTGTGTGAGTTTTTGTGTGTGTGTGTGTGTGAGTGTGTGTGTGTGTATGAGTGTGTGTGCATATGTATGAGAGAGTGTGTGTGTGTGTGTGTGTGAGTTTTTGTGTATGTGTGTGTGAGAGTGTGTGTGTGTGTGTGTGTGAGTTTTTGTGTATGAGTGTGTGTGCATATGTATGAGAGAGTGTGTGAGTGTGTGTGTGTTTGTGTGTGTGTGAGAGTGTGTGTGTGAGAGTTTTTGTGTAAGTGTGTGTGAGAGTGTGTGTGTGTGTGTTTGGGGGGAGTTGTGGGGTTCCCCTGACTGACTCAGGCCAGCTGTCTTTGGGTCAGATGGTAAACAAACTGCATTATGTAGTCCTTTTATCCAAAGCACTCTTCAATTAATTCACACACCCATTCACCCTCACCCACTCACACACACATGCCAACAGCGATTGGCTGCCATGCAAGGTACCAACCAGCTCTTCAGGAGCAATTGGAGGTTAGGTGTCTTGCTCAGGGACACTTCGACACAGCCCGGGCGGGGATCGAACCGACTGCTAGACAACTGCTCTTACCTATTGTGGTCTCTTAGCTAACAGGAAGTGGGGGGATGTTGTAGGGGGGGCACAGGAAGTGGGGGGATGTTGTAGGGAGGGGGGCACAGGAAGTGGGGGGATGTTGTAGGGGGGGCACAGGAAGTGGGGGGATGTTGTAGGGGGGCACAGGAAGTGGGGGGATGTTGTAGGGGGGGCACAGGAAGTGGGGGGATGTTGTAGGGGGGGCACAGGAAGTGGGGGGGATGTTGTAGGGAGGGGGGCACAGGAAGTGGGGGATGTTGTAGGGGGGGCACAGGAAGTGGGGGGATGTTGTAGGGGGGGCACAGGAAGTGGGGGGATGTTGTAGGGGGGCACAGGAAGTGGGGGGATGTTGTAGGGGGGGCACAGGAAGTGGGGGGATGTTGTAGGGGGGGCACAGGAAGTGGGGGGGATGTTGTAGAGAGGGGGGCACAGGAAGTGGGGGATGTTGTAGGGGGGGCACAGGAAGTGGGGGGATGTTGTAGGGGGGGCACAGGAAGTGGGGGGATGTTGTAGGGAGGGGAGCACAGGAAGTGGGGGGATGTTGTAGGGGGGGCACAGGAAGTGGGGGGATGTTGTAGGGGGGGCACAGGAAGTGGGGGGATGTTGTAGGGAGGGGGGCACAGGAAGTGGGGGGATGTTGTAGGGAGGGGGGCACAGGAAGTGGGGGGATGTTGTAGGGGGGGCACAGGAAGTGGGGGGATGTTGTAGGGGGGACACAGGAAGTGGGGGGATGTTGTAGGGAGGGGGGCACAGGAAGTGGGGGGATGTTGTAGGGGGGGCACAGGAAGTGGGGGGATGTTGTAGGGGGGGCACAGGAAGTGGGGGGATGTTGTAGGGGGGGCACAGGAAGTGGGGGGATGTTGTAGGCAGGGGGAGGAAGGGACAGGGCATCAGACAGAAGGAGTGGATCAATCAGGGGATGATCATGGGCAGTATAAATATCTCTCTCTGTCCTCCATTCCCTCCTTCTCTCTTTCTCTCCATCTGTCTCTTCATCCAATTCTATTCAGACTGCTTTTATTGGCCTGGTGTGCTCTGTGTACTTTGCCAAGCGCTCAGCACTTGATAACAATGAACAACGATCAATGAGGCTGTGTTTCCGAATGAGGAGTTTTCTCAAAACCCTCAAGTCAGGGAGCAAGGCAGATGCTCCTTTGCCCCATGAGGTAGAGGTTTGAGGTGT
>NW_026890304.1:10000-15000 GCF_963514075.1 Conger conger
ACACTTTGTATGTACACACACACACACTCTCTCGATATATACATACACACAACGCATACACACACTCTATACATACACACACACACACTCTCTCAATATATACATACACACAACGTATACACACACACACTCTATACATACACACACAACGCATACACACACACTCTATACATACACACACAATGTATACACACACACACTCTATACATACACACACACTTTGTATGTACACACACACACACACTCTCAATATATACATACACACAACGTATACACACACACTCTATATATACACACACTCTATACATACACACACAATGTATACACACACTCTATACATACACACATAACATGTGTACACACACACACAATGGTGTCATCACACACTCTATATATACACACACAACATATACAACATACACACCCACACTATATATATGCACAATTTATACAACATGCACACAAATACACACACTCACTATATACACACACAACTTCTACAGCACACACACTCTCTATATATACACACAATTTATACACCACACACACCCAACCCATGTGCGGATTTTACCTTGTGGGTCCCAGTCATGTACCTTAGCCACTAGGCTACAGGCTGCCCCAGTCATGTACCTTAGCCACTAGGCTACAGGCTGTCCCAGTCATGTACCTTAACCACTAGGCTACAGGCTGCCCCAGTCATGTACCTTAACCACTAGGCTACAGGCTGTCCCAGTCATGTACCTTAACCACTAGGCTACAGGCTGCCCCAGTCATGTATCTTAACCACTAGGCTACAGGCTGCCCCAGTCATGTACCTTAGCCACTAGGCTACAGGCTGTCCCAGTCATGTACCTTAACCACTAGGCTACAGGCTGCCCCAGTCATGTACCTTAACCACTATGCTACAGGCTGCCCCAGTCATGTACCTTAACCACTAGGCTACAGGCTGTCCCAGTCATGTACCTTAACCACTAGGCTGCAGGCTGCCCCAGTCATGTACCTTAACCACTAGGCTACAGGCTGTCCCAGTCATGTACCTTAACCACTAGGCTACAGGCTGCCCCAGTCATGTACCTTAACCACTATGCTACAGGTTGATTGGAGCCACATAGTCTAAAGGATGGCCGCAGGCCTTTCCTTTTCTATATGCACAAGTCATTAATCATTTTATTTTGGATAAACTGTAGGACCATCATTTATCTTTACCATCTTTTCCTACAAACAACAAATTCTCCTCCAATAAACACACAGCATATGACATCATGCCCTAGTGGGGGATTGTGGGTAGTCTGTGGGAGAGAGGGCACTGACAGAGGGAGCAGGCAGGGCAGGGTATTAGGGGAGGGCATGGTGTTAGGGAGGGCAGAGTATTAGGGGAGGGCAGAGTATTTGGGAGGGCAGGGTGTTTGGGAGGGCAGGGTATTAGGGGAGGGCATGGTGTTTGGGAGGGCAGGGTATTAGGGGAGGGCAGGGTGTTTGGGAGGGCAGGGTATTAGGGGAGGGCAGGGTGTTAGGGAGGGCAAGGTATTAGGGGAGTGCAGGGTGTTTGGGAGGGCAGGGTATTAGGGGAGGGCAGGGTGTTTGGGAGGGCAGGGTATTAGGGGAGGGCAGGGTGTTTGGGAGGGCAGAGTATTAGGGGAGGGCAGGGTATTAGGGAGGGCAGGGTGTTTGGGAGGGCAGGGTATTAGGGGAGGGCAGGGTGTTTGGGAGGGCAGGGTATTAGGGGAGGGCAGGGTGTTTGGGAGGGCAGGGTATTAGGGGAGGGCAGGGTGTTAGGGGAGGGCAGGGTGTTTGGGAGGGAAGAGTATTAGGGGAGGGCAGGGTGTTTGGGAGGGCAGGGTATTAGGGGAGGGCAGGGTGTTTGGGAGGGCAGGGTGTTAGGGGAGGGCAGGGTGTTTGGGAGGGCAGGGTGTTTGGGAGGGAAGAGTATTAGGGGAGGGCAGGGTGTTTGGGAGGGCAGGGTATTAGGGGAGGGCAGGGTGTTTGGGAGGGCAGGGTGTTAGGGGAGGGCAGGGTGTTTGGGAGGGCAGGGTGTTTGGGAGGGCAGGGTATTAGGGGAGGGCAGGGTGTTAGGGAGGGCAGGGTGTTAGGGGAGGGCAGGGTGTTTGGGAGGGCAGGGTGTTAGGGGAGGGCAGGGTGTTTGGGAGGGCAGGGTGTTTGGGAGGGAAGAGTATTAGGGGAGGGCAGGGTGTTTGGGAGGGCAGGGTATTAGGGGAGGGCAGGGTGTTTGGGAGGGCAGGGTGTTAGGGGAGGGCAGGGTGTTTGGGAGGGCAGGGTGTTTGGGAGGGAAGAGTATTAGGGGAGGGCAGGGTGTTTGGGAGGGCAGGGTATTAGGGAGGGCAGGGTGTTAGGGAGGTCGTCTCGAGTGACTGCGGCTCCCGCCCCGCCCCCACCCAGACAGGACGGCCGGGATCCTGACCTGCTCCCGATTGATCAGGACGGGACACCATTGAGCGCCTCCGGGGGTCATCCCGGAATAGCGCGCGGTGCTGCCGGGAATCTGGGAACGCCACAGGCCCGACAACCCCCCAGCGGAACCAGGATGGCGGTCACAATCACCTCGGGGGTGGCCTTCATGGTTAATGTGCTTGACTCGGACCTGGAAGGATTGCTGGCTCAATCTCCAATGTAGCCACAACAGTGGAGCTTCAGCAAGGCCCTTAACCCCCACAATGCTCCAGGGGAACATGTCCGCTGCTTAGTCTAATCAACTGGAAGCCACTTTTTATAAAAAGTGTCAACTCAGTATTATTATTATTATTATTATTATTATTATTATAACCATGCAGAGTGTAGCGCATTAACCCCCATCGCACCCTACACAGTGCTTGCCGTTTATGTACCACAGTTTCTACCGATCCTAGTGAAGGACCCATTTACTGTGAAAGTGTCAAGCCTGCAGAAACTGTCCAATGGCGATGTCTCTCCTGGTTTCTCTCATGTTGATGGTCACAGTCCCTCTCCCAGAGCTTCAGTCTCACTTCAGTCACTTCCTCTTTCAAACTGAGTCACTTCCTGTTTCAGATTGAGTCACTTCCTGTTTCAGACTGAGTCACTTCCTGTTTTAGCGGGGTGGTCTGTAGCGTAGCGTAGTGGTTAAGGTAAATGACTGGGACCCGCAAGGTCAGTGGTTCAATCCCCGGTGTAGCCACAATAAGATCCGCACAGCTGTTGGGCCCTTGAGCAAGGCCATTAAACCTGCATTGCTCCAGGGGAGGGGATTGTCTCCTGTTTAGTCTAACCAACTGTACGTCGCTCTGGATAAGAGCGTCTGCCAAACGCCATTAATGTGATGGTGTCATCTGCTACAGCAACCTTTGACCTTTCGACCTTCTGACCTCCGGCTTGCTACAGCCACAGGGGAGTTATTTATGTCGGACGTGTATCGTTATCCACGGTGACAACGTCGTGCCCTCGTCGTCCCCAGACTCAAACCACAAACGGGGTTTGTCCTGTGAAGGCTCCTCGACCGACAGTCACTTACAACCTCAGAATGCAACGAGCAATCTACCAGTCAAACGTAACGGACTCTACGCAGGAAGACCGTTTACGACCGACGGTGGAACCAGAGCAGTCTGAAATTTCCCCCATCATTGCTTTATTTGCTATTTAACCAGGGACGCGCAGATTGAGAACACGGGCTCATTCCAATCCTCTCTCTCCAGTCCAGTCTCTCTCCAGCAGCTCCACAGGAGCCAGGCGAACACTCTGTCACTGGGCTACCCTGCCGGGGGGGGGAGAAGTGCCACCTTCTCCTCCGGCCCGAAAAAACGCCCCCCCCCCCCCCCCCCCCCCACTGCTTCCCCCCATCCTCCTGGCCCTCCTCAGCCAGTCCCAGGATTATCCAGCACGGGGGGGGGGCGGTGGTTTAAGGCCCCCCCCCCCCCCATCTCCTCTCAAATTTACATAGATAGCGTTTAGCGCTGCGTTTCCACACCTTCCCTCTCGGCTCAGCCGAACCGGAGGGGGAATAAAAGCTTCTTTCTGCCCCGGCGAATCTCCCTGACTAAGTCCGCAATTTACATGGCTAAGCAAAGTGGTTAACCCCGGGATTGAGGGCCATAACGTGATTTCTCTCTTAATAAAATTCTGTGAGGAGGAGAGGGGCCCCCGTTCCCTCTGACCGGCTGGCATCAGCGCAGTGTGCGCGGGAAAGGCCCTGGAGAGAGGGGGGGTAGCACAGCATAGGCTAATGCAGCATATCACATAATAAGAGTTTAAAAGAGTAGCTTAGCGAAGCATAGCATAGCATAGCATCGCGCTGAATAGCTTTGTAAGGCATAGCATAGTGCTGAATAGCTTAGTGAGGCATAGCATAGCATTGCACTGAATAGCATTGTATAGCGCAATGTTATTCAACTCCACGTCCTGCGGGCAGTGTATGTGTGTCAGTAGATGGAGGTGTGTGTGTGTCTGTAGCTGTAGGGGTGGGTGTGTCAGTAGATGGAGGTATATGTGTGTCAGTAGATGGAGGTATATGTGTGTCAGTAGCTGTAGGGGTGTGTGTGTCAGTAGATGGAAGTGTATGTGTGTCAGTAGATGGAGGTGTGTGTGTCTGTAGCTGTAGGGACAGGTGTGTCAGTAGATGGAGGTGTATGTGTGTCAGTAGCTATAGGGGTGTGTGTGTCAGTAGATGGAGGTATATGTGTGTCAGTAGATGGAGGTGTATGTGTGTCAGTAGCTGTAGGGGTGTGTGTGTCAGTAGATGCAGGGGTGTGTGTGTCAGTAGCTGTAGGGGTGTGTGTGTCAGTAGATGCAGGGGTGTGTGTGTCAGTAGATGCAGGGGTGTGTGTGTGTCTGTAGATGTGTGTCGGTGCTGACAGGCGGGGTATTTTCAGGGGGTGTGAGCTCATTCTCAGGTCCTGTCCGCTCTCTCTGGCAGGTGCTGAGGCAGAGCTCTTCACAAGCGACTACCCCCCCCCCCCCCCGCCAAAAACCCCCCCAAACCCCCCCAGCCCCCAAACCCCTGAACGCCCCACACTCAGCACCACGCCGGCGAC
>NW_026890304.1:22500-27500 GCF_963514075.1 Conger conger
ACGGCGCCTGATTGGGGATTAAAATGTGGGGTTTATTCACGGCGGGGGAATGATACAGTGATTACAGCACCCGCACTGCCACATCCGCTCTGCTGAATTAGCAGCATGTTTGAATGAGATAAAAGGGCCAGCTTACCCTACACACTCCCAGTGCTAATCCAACACACACACACACACACACACACTCCCAGTGCTAATCCAACGCACACACACACACACACTCCCAGTGCTAATCTAACACACACACACACTCCCACTGCTAACACAGCTACATACACACACACACACACACACCGCTAATCCAGCTACATACCTACACACTCCCACCGCTAACACAGCTACATATACACACACACTCCCACCGCTAATCCAGCTACACACACACACACTCCCACCGCTAATACAGCTACATACACACACACACACACACCGCTAATCCAGCTACACACACACACACTCCCACCGCTAATACAGATACATACACACACACTTCCACCGCTAATCCAGCTACATACACACACACACACACTCCCACCGCTAATACAGCTACACACACACACACACACTCCCACCGTTGATACAGCTACATACACACACACACACACAAACACACACACCGCTAATCCAGCTACATACACACACACACACACACCGCTAATCCAGCTACATACATACACACACACACACCGCTAATCCAACATACACACACACAGACACACACCGCTAATCCAGCTACATACATACACACACACACACACCGCTAAACCAGCTACATACACACACACACGCACACACACCGCTAATCCAGCTACATACATACACACACACACACACACACACACCGCTAATCCAGCTACATACACACACAAACATACACCGCTAATCCAGCTACATTCACACACAAACATACACCACTAATCCAGCTACATACACGGACACACAAACACACACCAACATGCACTTATACATACATTATAGAAGAATATAGAAATATATATGTATATACACACAAACACAAACATAACCACTGATATGCACAATTGCATCTACATATTTAGAATACACAAACAGATACGCACACACACACAAAATCACAGCTGCCAATTATTATGGAAGGAAATTGATTTCTTCAAATTAATTTATCTTTACAGCCCCTTAAATCAATGGAATAATGATTTGTGGTAGTGGCCATGCAGGCTTCACTGAGGACACCTAAAAGAGCATGAACTGCTTCATCTGCTGGGGTCCTCACAGGAGGGCCACTGATATATGGGGTGACAAGGGCCTGAACTGAAGAAGCAATAAAATACAGTATTAAATGTGAACAAAATACTCTCCCTCTGGCTCTCTCTCTTTCTCTCTCTCTCTTTCTCTCCTTCTCCCCCCCTTTCTCTTCTCTTACTCTCCTGGTTCCCCCGATGTCTTAAATTCTTTTTCTTTTTTCTTCCTAAGTAGCCACATTGTCAATTTTCCTGAAATCACTCCTGGATCCTCTCCTCGTTAAACAGACGGAGGAAGCAGGGGCTGATGGGAAGCGGTGTCCCGGCCTTGCCCAGCGAGTTCCTCAAGCCTCAAGCTGAGGACTACAGCTCCCATCATGCCCCGTGCAACTGATTATTACTACTGCAGCTGGTTGCTGGTGAGCAGCTGGGCTTTGCCCCGCCTGGCGTGGAGTTGGTCACAAGTTATTGCCCCCGAGAGGAGCAACGGCATTGTCTCCACCAATCGGTGAACTTTTCCCCCAAGGTTTAACGGCCCCAGCCCCTCCCGACTCCTGTCCGTGGATCAATAGCCAATCTCGCATTGATCTTCGGATTGGAGGGTGGGGAGGGGATGGCAGGCGGTACTGGAGCAGCTAAAAAATGCTAACGGAAATGCTAATGCTAATTCAGATTACTGTCGGTTTTTCCCCATCATTCCCTGGGGGCTGCAGTGTGGCACGGCGTAGGTTTTGGCGGGAAGACTGTGCGAATGAGAGAGAGAAGAGAGAGACAGAGAAAGAGAGGAGAGTATGAGAGGGAGAGGAGAGAGAGAGAGAGAGAGAGAGAGAGAGAGAGGAGAGAGTGAGAGGGAGAGGGAGAGAATGAGACGTTTAGGAGCATTTTGGCAGGTGTGTGCTCATGCTCCTTCAGACAGTGGCCTGAGTTTGGATTTGAATATGCTCCAGGACTGGGGGGTTTAACGGGAAGAATTGTCACACACACCCCCCCCCCCCCCCTCATGAAACATTTCCATAATTCCACCCATGCCTTTTATTACATCCCCCCCCCCCCCATTTAAAACAAAAAACCACTCTGACCTCCTGGTGAGGCTCTGGAGATGGGACTGAGAGATGGATTTCACAGCCCAGTGACCCCCACACACTGTCTGATCCACGAGCCCTGCTGCTCGCCTGCCTGTGTCAGCCGGCTGGTCAAGTCCATTCTGCAATAAATAGTGCAACCGTTCATCAGATCTCAACAGATACCTCTGAGAGAGAGAGAGAGAGAGAGGAGAGAGAGAGAGAGAGAGAGAGGGAGAGAGGGAGGGAGGGAGAGAGAGGGAGAGAGGGAGAGAGAGAGAGAGAGAGAGGGGGAGAGAGAGGGAGCGAGTGAGAGAGAGAGGGAGGGAGAGAGAGGGAGAGAGGGAGAGAGAGGGAGGGAGAGAGAGAGACAGAGAGGGAGAGAGTGAGAGGGAGAGAGAGAAAGAGAGAGTGAGAGAGAGAGAGAGAGAGGGAGGGAGAGAGAGAGACAGAGAGGGAGAGAGAGGGAGAGAGGGAGAGAGAGAGAGAGAGAGGGAGGTTTGAAACCCAACCACCTATGGGTATCTCACGTACGTACAGAGGCCAGGATCACTGAGTTAGCTGGATGAATGCAAATCCATGCTCCAGATTTGGGTGAGGCCCAGATTGTACTCAGTGCAGTTATCCCGCTAACTCTGTAAATCCTGCTTTGTGGAGCAGGCCCCTTGCCTGGTCATATTATATATATGAGGGGCGGCCAGTAGCCTCGTGGCTAAGGTACATGACTGGGGCAGCCTGTAGCTTAGTGGCTAAGGTACATGACTGGGGCAGCCTGTAGCCTAGTGGTTAAGGTACATGACTGGGGCAGCCTGTAGCCTAGTGGCTAAGGTACATGACTGGGACAGCCTGTAGCCTAGTGGTTAAGGTACATGACTGGGGCAGCCTGCAGCCTAGTGTCTAAGGTACATGACTGGGGCAGCCTGTAGCCTAGTGGCTAAGGTACATGACTGGGACAGCCTGTAGCGTAGTGGCTAAGGTACATGACTGGGACAGCCTGTAGCGTAGTGGTTAAGGTACATGACTGGGGCAGCCTGTAGCGTAGTGGTTAAGGTAAATGGGTTTTTAAAAACAACGCAAGCCGACGCGATCAAATGCTGTCAGACACAATAATAGATAATAATGACAGGCCGGTGGAGCGAGTACCGAACGCGATCCGCAGGGAGACTGTCGATGCCGACAGCCCGTGGCGACAGTACAGGGACAGATTTCAGCCAAACGCCGATGTTTATTCACGCCACGCCCTGCTGCCCGGCAACAGCGGCCCCAGAACCCACTGAGTGTGTGAGTGAATGGTGTGTGTGCCCTGCGATGGACTGGCGACCTGTCCAGGGTGTAGGAGAATGAATGAATGAATGGGATCCTACTACACGCACCAGAACCTGTTTATGGCACCAAAACCCAACGAGAACTAATAGTTGGTCTGAATCCAAAATAAGACGGAACAGATTAGAGAGGAGCCATCTGGGAAAAGACCAGCGTCTCTTTTTAAAAATTCTCTAACCGATATTTATTGCAATTGCCGTAAGTGCTGCCTTATAAATCCTTTCAAAAGCAGGGGAGTTACTTGATTTTTTTTTTTGTTTCATAAAAAAGTGCTGTATCGTTCCTTATGTCATTTTAACTCACAGTTGTTTATGATGCTTCATAATGCGTCCACTTTTGTTATGTTAAGTGCTGTTAGTATACATTATAAAACCCTCATAAAAACCAAGAGAGCTATAAACCAATCAAAACTATGTTTACAACAGCCAATCAGGGCTGATAATACAATTATTCATATTGAGACACAGGCACACGCACAGATGCAGACACATTCACACTCTAATGGTGAAACATACACAAATTACACTCACACTCACACACTGACTCACACACATACAGACACACTCACACACTCACACATACGCACACACTCACACACTGACTCACACACATACAGACACACACACACTCACTCACACATACACACACTCACACACTCACACACTCACACACACTCACACACACACTCACTCACTCACACACACATACACACACTCACTCACACACATACACCCACACACACTCACTCACACACTCACACACACACTCACTCACTCACACACACATACACACACTCACTCACAACATACACCACACACACTCACTCACACACTCACTCACACACACTCACACACACATACACACACTCACACACTTACACCCATACACCCACACACACTCACTCACACACTCACACACACTCACACACATACACACACTCACTCACACACATACACCCACACACACTCACTCACACACTCACACACACTCACACACACATACACACACTCACTCACACACATACTCACTCACTCACACACACTCACACACACTCACTCACACACGTACACTCACACACACTCACTCACACACATACACTCACACACTCACTCATACACTCACACACTCACACACACACACACTCAGTGCGCATCTCAGTGGCGATTTTTCTCGGCCTGCGATTTTTCCGGAAGGTTCTCGGCGTAGCGTAGCGTAGCGTAGCAGACCGGGCTTTGCGCTTGCAGCTCCAGCGTGTGGATCAATAGGGCCCAGAGTCGGCCTGTGAACGCAGGGGCACAGGAGAATGAGTGAGATTTGCATATATATAGGGCCAGGCTTAGCCATGCAGAAGCTACGCTCCAAAACTGCTGGCCTCAGCACTCCCAGCCTGAATCAA
>NW_026890304.1:32500-37500 GCF_963514075.1 Conger conger
AACATGGCCGACAAGATGTTGTTTAATCTCCAACATGGCTGACAGGATGTTTTTTAATCTCCAACATGGCTGACAGTATGTTGTTTAATCTCCAACATGGCTGACAGGATGTTGTTCAATCTCCAACATGGCTGACAGGATGTTTTTTAATCTCCAACATGGCTGACAGGATGTTGTTTAATCTCCAACATGGCTGACAGGATGTTGTTTAATATCCGACATGGCTGACAGGATGTTGTTTAATCTCCAACATGGCTGACAGGATGTTGTTTCATCTCCGACATGGCTGACAGGATGTTGTTTCATCTCCGACATGGCTGACAGGATGTTGTTTAATCTCCAACATGGCTGACAGGATGTTGTTTATCTCCAACATGGCTGACAGAATGTTGTTTAATCTCCAACATGGCCGACAGGATGTTGTTTAATCTCCAACATGGCTGACAGGATGTTGTTTAATCTCCGACATGGCTGACAGGATGTTGTTTCATCTCCGACAGGCAGTGCCCTCTGCACCTGAAGGAGGCAGGTGTCAGAATGCACCTGAGACTATGTCCAGACCCCCACACAGCGGGTGGGACAGCTTTGGTAGCTGTCTTCTGATCCTGCATCACAAAATGTCAAAAATGGTAAGTCTTTTTTCTTTCTATTGCTATTAGATATTTGAATAAAATGAAAAGAAATATTAAAAAAATACACACACACACACAGAGACCATGATGAAAAAGCGAACAGTGGGCTAAGAAAAAAAAAACACTCAAGTGTGGCAAGGAACACTCCCAGATGGATGGAAATCTCAGGATCCATGCGATCCTCTGCTGGCCGGACCGGAGTAATGCAGCGGGAGAATGGAGATAATGAGAGCAAGGTCCAGGGAAGGGAAATATTTCACACACATCCAAAATGTGTGTCTGCACATATGAATTTCAGAAGTAATGCTGGTCTGTTTGCCTCATGTTTTGCATGGTTTATGTCGCTCTGCCACCTACACAGCAGTGTAGGGGACTTGTTTATAGACATGGTTTTTGGGGAGTTATTCTTGTATTTTTTTACTCCAACAACAAAGCGCAGAGGAAGTCAGAATTTTTTGTTTTATTTTACTCTTTTATTTGAAAGAAAATAAAACTCCACACTGGCCTTCAGAGATGATGAATCCAGCTCAGCCACCCGAAGTTGCCTTTCCTTCCTGTCCATACTGTGAAGTCTGAACACTGTCAGTCACACTGCAAGTGTTAGTGAGTGTCATTATCATCCAGAATTCAATGAATTGTTCTGATTGGAACGATAAGAAAATGTGCAAATTGTTAATTGCACTGCAGCCAATGCTTTCACTCTTCCATGATTAGCCAATCTGAATAAGTGCAATTGATTACCACAAAAACAATGGTATTGTGTTTTGTTCCATACTTAATCACATTTATATTGGCCCTGGAGCTGTGGGTTTCTGTTCTGGCTGGCGCTGTGGGTTTCTGTTCTCACTGGAGCTGTGGGTTTCTGTTCTCACTGGAGCTGTGGGTTTCTGTTCTCACTGGAGCTGTGGGTTTCTGTTCTGACTGGAGCTGTGGGTTTCTGTTCTCACTGGAGCTGTGGGTTTCTGTTCTCACTGGAGCTGTGGGTTTCTGTTCTCACTGGCGCTGTGGGTTTCTGTTCTGACTGGAGCTGTGGGTTTCTGTTCTCACTGGAGCTGTGGGTTTCTGTTCTCACTGGCACTGTGGGTTTCTGTTCTGACTGGAGCTGTGGGTTTCTGTTCTCACTGGAGCTGTGGGTTTCTGTTCTCACTGGAGCTGTGGTTTCTGTTCTGACTGGAGCTGTGGGTTTCTGTTCTCACTGGCGCTGTGGGTTTCTGTTCTCACTGGCGCTGTGGGTTTCTGTTCTCACTGGAGCGGTGGGTTTCTGTTCTGACTGGAGCTGTGGGTTTCTGTTCTCACTGGAGCTGTGGGTTTCTGTTCTCACTGGAGCTGTGGGTTTCTGTTCTGGCTGGAGTTGTGGATTTCTGTTCTCACTGGAGCTGTGGGTTTCTGTTCTCACTGGCACTGTGGGTTTCTGTTCTGACTGGAGCTGTGGGTTTCTGTTCTCACTGGAGCTGTGGGTTTCTGTTCTCACTGGAGCTGTGGTTTCTGTTCTGACTGGAGCTGTGGGTTTCTGTTCTCACTGGCGCTGTGGGTTTCTGTTCTCACTGGCGCTGTGGGTTTCTGTTCTCACTGGAGCGGTGGGTTTCTGTTCTGACTGGAGCTGTGGGTTTCTGTTCTCACTGGAGCTGTGGGTTTCTGTTCTCACTGGAGCTGTGGGTTTCTGTTCTGGCTGGAGCTGTGGATTTCTGTTCTCACTGGAGCTGTGGGTTTCTGTTCTGGCTGGAGCTGTGTGTTTCTGTTCTCACTGGAGCTGTGGGTTTCTGTTCTCACTGGAGCGGTGGGTTTCTGTTCTCACTGGAGCGGTGGGTTTCTGTTCTCACTGGAGCGGTGGGTTTCTGTTCTCACTGGAGCGGTGGGTCTCTGCTCGTTGGAGCGGTGGGTTTCTGCTCGTTGGAGCGGTGGGTTTCTGCTCGTTGGAGCGGTGGGTTTCTGCTCGTTGGAGAGACAGTGGCTCGCTCACACACATGCTCTTCACACTATAAATCACGCAGGTCGTCATTTGGCTGTGTCAACAGAGTGTCGTTATTATAAACACAACGGCCATTTTAGAAGGAAATGAACGGTTATAGCTAATTTAATAAAAATGACATTCAAATTAAAATCATTCATTCATTCATTATCCTAACCCGGCTTATCCTGAACAGGGTCGCAGGGGGGCTGGAGCCTATCCCAGCATACATTGGGCAAAAGGCAGGAATACACCCTGGACAGGTCGCCAGTCCATCGCAGGGCACACGCACCATTCACTCACACACTCATACCTATGGGCAATTTAGACTCTCCAATCAGCCTAACCTGCATGTCTGTGGACTGTGGGAGGAAACCGGAGTACCCAGAGGAAACCCACGCAGACACGGGGAGAACATGCAAACTCCGCACAGAGAGGCCCCATCCAATGGGGATTCGAACCCAGGACCTCCTTGCTGTGAGGCGGCAGTGCTGCCCACTGCACCATCCATGCCGCCCTCAAATTAAAATGACATTCAAAAAGATTAAAAAATAAAAACCTGAAGTGTGAGTCCCAGGGACGGCTGTGGCCCTGAATGACTTCAGCAGCCAGTCGTCTGGATCCTCAACAATCAAAAACTACAAACTAACGTGGCAAAGAACATTCCAGATTACAGAAAAGCTGGAAAGGGCTCAGCAACACGTCGTTCCTGTGCGTTAAACACAGCCCACAGCGAGGGTACTCTTTAACCACTCTACAGCACTGTTAATTAATAATGCATGTGTCAATGCTTCAATAAAGAAATTAATCATGTTTTATTGTGCTGGAGAAACTGCTCGTACAGTGTGTTCGCATTAAACCACTCTGTTCAGAGCGGAAGGGTTTTAGCGGGTCCAGAGACTGGCCTGTGTGTGTACAGTGTGATGTGTGGGTTCCTCATGTGTGAATCAGTGCAGTAACATGAGACCTGCACAACTTACACACACACACACACACTCACACACACTCACACACACACACACACACACTCACACACACACACACACACACACACACACACACACACACACACTCTCACACACACACACACACTCACACACACTCACACACACACACACACACACTCACACACACACACACACACACACACTCACACACACACACACACACACACTCACACACACTCACACACACACACACACACACACACACACACACACACACACAGTGAATTATTATGGTCATTTTTTTTGCTCCAGACAGTTCTTTCCATGCTTGCTTTGTGGCACTGCTTATCATAATTCATCATACAGTACTCACAGCTTTTCATAAATGTGTTTTTGCGTTGCACAGCTGCGCTGGTCCTGGGGGGCTGGCAGGGGGGGGGGGGGGGGCGCTCAGGGCTCGAGCCCTGCTTGTCCTTCTTTAAACTGATTTAAAACCCTCACATCCCTGGACGGCGTTCATGCGTAGGCGGGAGGTTTGCGGAGTGAATCAGAGGAGAGCGTCGCCGAAGGACAGACCCCCCCGCGGGCGCCCTGTGGGACCCTCTTTAAGAGCTCCGCCCTTCCCCACTCACATGCACAGACACCACAGACCCTTCCCCACTCACATGCACAGACACCACAGACCCTTCCCCACTCACATGCACAGACACCACAGACCCTTCCCCACTCACATGCACAGACACCACAGACCCTTCCCCACTCACATGCACAGACACCACAGACCCTTCCCCACTCACATGCACAGACACCACAGACCCTTCCCCACTCACATGCACAGACACCACAGACCCTTCCCCACTCACATGCACAGACACCGCAGACCCTTCCCCACTCACATGCACAGACACCACAGACCCTTCCCCACTCACATGCACAGACACCACAGACCCTTCCCCACTCACATGCACAGACACCACAGACCCTTCCCCACTCACATGCACAGACACCGCAGACCCTTCCCCACTCACATGCACAGACACCACAGACCCTTCCCCACTCACATGCACAGACACCACAGACCCTTCCCCACTCACATGCACAGACACCACAGACCCTTCCCCACTCACATGCACAGACACCGCAGACCCTTCCCCACTCACATGCACAGACACCGCAGACCCTTCCCCACTCACATGCACAGACACCACAGACCCTTCCCCACTCACATCTCTCCATCTCCCCGTTCTCCACAGCTCTGTGCTCTTGCCTACCGAGGCTACCACAGCTCTGCTGGTCGGAGAGCTCTTGCCTACCGAGGCTACCACAGCTCTGCTGGTCGGAGAGCTCTTGCCCACCGAGGCTACCACAGCTCTGCTGGTCGGAGAGCTCTTGACCACCGAGGCTAAGTTGAGTGAGAATGGGAACTGCTTGCCGCAGCAAGTCAGGGACTAAACTTCTGCTAAGTTTCTTCCC
>NW_026890304.1:45000-50000 GCF_963514075.1 Conger conger
ACTCAGTAACCCTGCTTTGTGGGTTTTACTCAGTGCAGTTATCCAGCTAACTCAGTAATCCTGCTTTGTGGGTTTTACTCAGTGCAGTTATCCAGCTAACTCAGTAATCCTGCTTTGTGGGTTTTACTCAGTGCAGTTATCCAGCTAACTCAGTAATCCTGCTTTGTGGGTTTTACTCAGTGCAGTTATCCAGCTAACTCAGTAATCCTGCTTTGTGGGTTTTACTCAGTGCAGTTATCCAGCTAACTCAGTAATCCTGCTTTGTGGGTTTTACTCAGTGCAGTTATCCAGCTAACTCAGTAATCCTGCTTTGTGGGTTTTACTCAGTGCAGTTATCCAGCTAACTCAGTAATCCTGCTCTGTGATGCAGGTCTCCAGACAGGAGCTGTACTGGAGTGTGGCTGGTCTGAGGTACAGATCAGACTTTAACATTTACGTTAACAGCAATCTTGTAACTGTTTGCGTAGGGGTGTGGCTGAGAGCGAGGGTTGTTCTGTGCTAGGGTACGCCTCTCTGAATGTTGCTAAGCAGTGGCATACTTAACCAGAAACCCCGACAGCGGTGATCTTCGACCCAGGTACCGGAGAACCACACGGTCTGGTGGCTTTTGTTTTCAGCAATCACTTCAGACCTGAGCAACCAGGTGAGGAGTCAGGAGTGACAACAAAAAGCAGGAACCACACCCTGCGGTCCGCCGGGATCGGGGCGAAGATCTCTCCGAGAGCAGGGACGTCGACAGGCCAAGAGCAGGAGCTGATTATCTGGTTGCGATAGAGTGTCTCTGACAAAAAGTCCAGGTCCATCCCCTGACCCCAAAAACAGCGGTCAGAGGGAACACTGATTGACACAACGGGGTACACAGGCCTTTTCACCTCTAGTCTTTAGTGCCTCACCATCCAGTTTTGGTCAAACGAGTTGCAGTTTGCAGTGCGAATCAGACCTGCGTCAAATACAGAATTGTTTTGGATTCAAATACTCTTCTCCACTTTACTATGAAATACGCCGTTTGGCCGTCCGGGTTGGCTCAAGTGCGCAAGGCAAAATCAATCGAGCACGGAAAAGTATTTGAGTCCAAAACAATGAACAATTTTTTTCGCCCAGGTCTGATGCTAATATCTGCGTTTTAATGCAGAGGGCTAGAACTGGCCACATAATTTCACCTTCTGTTGGAGAAAAATATAACTGAAATAAATAAATAAATAAATAAATAATAGGCCTCCTGGTTAGTGCAAACATGAAAAAAAGGAAAATGGGCGGAAATGTTATGAAAGCTCATGAATGTAGGAAGAACAGGGTCCCGCAGAACCACTCCATCACAGAGCCGCGGTGTAATCCGCCCTGTCAGTGACGCGGGACGGACGGAGCGGGCGAGACGGGTCTAGGCTGCGCCCGGACAGCGCCTGTCACAACCGCCAACGCACCGCCCGGCGCCCGAGTGAACCGGTCACCGGGGATTTCATACGGAACCGTCCAGGGGAAGTCGCCGCGCGCTTGTTTTCGCGTCAGTTAGGCGGGTTAAGAATCTAAGAGAAGGACGGACGCGAGGCCCGACTGATGTTTACAGGTCGCGGGCCGTTCTGAACATGGCGGATATCGGACAGAGGTGGGCGAAGCGCGGGAGGGGGGAGTCTGCTGTCTGGACACGACCGGGGCTGACAGGGGAGATCACCTCAGCTGCGTTTTCGCACTGTGACACAGGGACGGGCGGCAGCAGGCTATTAGGATCTGCGTTTGATTTATGGGCCGACAATTTCCCGACAATTTAAAGTTTCATCGTGAACAAAATCCTAGATCTGACCCGATTAACTGAGAAAAATAAATAAAAGACGGTTAATGGTGATCAACGTGTTACGTGGGCTACGTGTTACGTGCGCTGCCTCTGTACGGCGAAACGTTCTTATTCTGACATGCAGCCGCTGAAGCGTTACTCCTGTCACCGGAGATAGTTTTCACTCGCACATCACAGCGCTTTAATTGTCTTTGTAACCCCGTTTCTTCATTGTTTTGTATTCTTTGTTTTGTTTTTTGTTTTTCTAATCTAAAAGAATTTAAAACAAGGTTTGTTTTCCGCAGAGTAGGCCCGGCAGTAGCAGACAATATGACATTTCCAACGCACTTTAATTAGGTCTATGCCTAGTCCTATTCCATAATAGAAAACAAATAGCCTATCTTCTTTGCGAGATAAAAGGCTTGTTTGTTTGTCTTAAAGCAATTTGCCCTATCCTTTTTGTGTGTAAATACTCTAAGACGCATTCTTTTGTTTCCCAGCCATGACAGGTGTTTAATGATGAGGCAATTCAGTATACTACTTTCCTTTCTTTTCTTTCTTTTTTTTTGACAGGCCCAGCGCAGAGCCTACCATCAGCAGGCGCCGAAGAGAGATACTCTAGACAACTGAACTGCGCATTTACGGACACATACCACGGCAGGCGGCTTGGAAAATAGCCTGCGAGGTTATTGAAGAGCAGATTATGCGCTTTAAGGCGAGATTCGGACACCGGCAGAACGTCAGGCTACTTTGACTCACTTTCTGCATTGCCCGCGTTGCTTTAAGCGCGAGAAAAAAATAAAAATAAATAATGGAAATAAATTGGTGAATATCTATACCTACTCGTTTGTGAAATCGTTATACGGCTCTAAGTTAATGTTTTTTTCCACAATTCTATCATTTTTTTCCTTCCTATATTTCTCTCTCCCTCTGCCTTCCCGTAATCAATTAGATACCCCATACGGCGCTCGCGCCTGTGCCCTACATCGGGAGTAAACCGGCGTCTGCAGAACTCCGCGTAAACGCTCCGTAAGCATTTTGTTCAGTAGCGCTTGTTCCTTTTGGTCTTTTGTTTTCCTTTCTTCCCCCCCCCCCTTTCTTGTCTTTCTTGTTTTGTTGTTGTTGTCTCCCCACCCCCCACCCCCCACCCCCCCTTTAAAAACACCACACTGACACTCATTAAAAAGGAAAAGAAGAAGAAAGAAACAGATGAAATCGGAGCGGATGCCTGCTCGCCTCTCCAACCTGCGGTCACAGACCGATCATCGCGGGGAGGCGCGCTCGTTACCGCGGCGGAATCAGAACCTGGCGCTCTCGGAAAGGCCAATCAATTATGGATGAAATGAGCGTCAGGCTTTAGGTTTTTTTTTTTTTACCGTCTCTCTCCCCCCCCCCCCCCCCCCTCCTCCTCCTCCTCCTCCTCCTCCTGCCCCGGTCTCTATGATAAAGAGGAACTCCACATGAAAGATAAGATGTCAGGTAATGTGAAGGGTGGAGAGGCCATTAGAATGAGGTGGATAGGAACGGCGCAGACGTCGTCGGAGCAGTAGACCAGTTCATTTCCCACCGACAGCGCGGACTGCGCCTGCGTGCTTTCGTCAGTCGTAGCGGTTTAATTCTGCGCCGCCGTAATCGTCCACCGAGCAGTACCACATAATTCACCCGTCTTAAGCCATTTATTGTATCCTTTTTTATTTATTTCCATACGTTTTACTACATAACAGGGATATATTTTGAGCGCACCTTTCCTCCCACCCTTCCCCCCACCTTCTCCGTTTGCTCATCGATTACGGCCGTGTCCGTTTCATAAATCTGATGGCGCAGGCCCTGCCGTCTGCCGCGCTGCGCGGCGGGTGGCCGCGGGGTTTATCTCCTCAGCGCACCGCGGCTGTTTCAGATTACAGCAGCGCGACGTCTTCCTCTCTCCCTCCTCTTCCTCTGCCCGAACCCCCCTGCCGAGAATCCTCTCCGGATTCATAATTTATCAGGGTTTTTTTTTTTTTTTTTTTTTAATATTTTTGTAAAGACGGTTATCACTGACACATTGTGGAATAAACTCCACCACGTATATGACACGACTCGCCTTCACCAGTGATCCAATCCCGCTACAACCCTGTTAAAAAGTAAGGTAATAAAAATAAAATATCTGTGCCACACATGTAAAACAATATATAGTTAAATGTTCCACATGCAAGCTTTGGTACGGGTGAGATTTAAGCTGTGAATTGTTCTATTGACGTTTTCCTTATCGATTTTTTTGATTACCCAGAAGGCTGTGGGTTTGAACCCCAGGAAGGGCGTAGCTCTGTCATTGAGTGAGTGCAGGTGAGTGTACGGGAACCTCAGGTAAAGCATAACACACAATCTAACGGCTGTACTGTAATGTTGAAAATATTTACAAAAAATTTAATTTAAGCTAGAAAATAATACATACATACAGCAATGTGTGTATAATAATAATGCATACAGCCACAAGTCTTTTTCTATAATTCATGATAGATTTACAGAACTTTTCAGAATCATTGATCCGCTTGGGTTTGGCTCAGGGCCCCGCCTCTTCAGTTCACACCACCGGGTTTTCATGGGATCTAAGTCTGGAGACTGAGATGGCCATTGCAGAACATGGACGTTGTTTTGACGTGACCATTTCTGTGTGGATTGTGATGTATGTTTGGAGTCATTGTCCTGCTGGACAATCTACCTATGATCAAGACTCAGCTTCCTAGCAGAGGCAACCAGATTTGCGGGTACTTCGTTGACCCAGAAGAGCATCTCGGAATGCACAATGCGTCAAACCTTGTCAAAGTGGATAGGCTACAGCAGCAGGAGACCAATAAGTCTAATAATTACCTAATAAAGTGCTCACCGAGTGTAGTTTAGTGTTTAGTGAAATTTAGTTTAGTGTAGCATTGTCTGGTTTAGTGTAGTGTAGCATAGTTTAGCATGGTTTAGTGTAGTTTAGAGTGATGAAGTGTAGTTTAGTTTTTAGATTAATTTAGTGTAGTTTACCATGGTGTAGCTTAGTGTATTTCAGTGCAATAGTGTGGTTTAATGTAGTCTATTGTGGTTTATTCTGGTTTAGTCTAGATAAGATTAGTGTTGTATGTAGTGTAGTTTATTCAGTTTATTCCGGTTTAGTGTAGACAGTGTAGATTAGTGTGTGGTTTATTCTGGTTTATTCTGGTTTAGTGTAGACAGTGTAGTGTAGTTTGGTGTGGTATACAGTGTCAGG
>NW_026890304.1:55000-60000 GCF_963514075.1 Conger conger
GCATGGTGCTTCACTAGTGAACATTAGTGATCAGTGTGGTGCTTCACTAGTGAACATTAGTGATCAGTGTGGTGCTTCACTCAGTGACATTAGTGCTTCAGTGTGGTGCTTCACTAGTGAACATTAGTGATCAGTGTGGTGCTTCACTAGTGAACATCAGTGATCAGTGTGAGTGGAAATAGTGAAAATTAGTGACGTGTGGGGTTCACTTGCCAACCTTAGACACATGCACGGATTTTACCATTGCATACGAGTGATCAGAGCTTGTGATCACACGTGAACAATGCGTTGTTTCACACATGAAAACTAGTGACCTGAGTGGATTTCAGTAGTGAACATTCAGGTGTGAGGTGTGTGTTGAGCTTGTGAGCGTCAGTGACGAGTGGGTTTCACTCAGTGAACAGGAGGGATCTGTGTGTATTTAATTGAGGATGAGTGTGGTTCTGGTCATGCACGGTTGTGGTCTCAGTAAGGTTGGCACCTCAGGTTTGAGCGTCTGACCGGATTCTCACTGAGCACGTGACCGCAGAAGTGCGTTCAACATGGCAAACATTCACTAATGTTCACCAACATATTCAAACTTTTATCCAAAGCGACGTACAGTTCATCAGACTAAGCAGGGGACAATCCCCCCTGGAGCAATGTGGGGTTAAGGGCCCAACAGCTGCACTGCTGTTACTACAACTACAGGCTACACCAGGGCTTGAACCACCAACCTTCAAGGTCCCAATCTAGCACCATAGCCACTAGACTACAGGCTACCACAAAAATGTGGCTATGGAATGTTCATTTATCAACTTACAATTCTGGCTCCACGGTGGTGGAACGAACTCCCTGTAGAGGTCAGAACAGTAGAATGTCTTTCCATCTCAAAGCGCACCTCTTCAAGCAGCACCTCTCCCTGTCCCTCCCTACCTCCCTGTAAACCTTCATTGTTGTCTTTACCTGTGATATTTACTTGTGTATTAGCATGTTTTGTTTGGCTAGGTAAGCAGTGTTTGGCTAGGTAAGCGGCTCATTCATACATTTGCGTGTTATGGTATTACGATTTGAAAATAAATAAATAAATAATAAATCCGATGATCAAATAGGCCCTGGTCCTTATCTTTGTTGTGCAGGTAGCAGTTGAAATTGTACTTCCCTCTAGGGTCTTTCAGTGCACTTATCCCTGGTTATGGGTATGCACTTTGCACTTTGTTGTACGTCGCTCTGGATAAGAGCGTCTGCCAAATGCCATTAATGTAATGTAATGTACAATTCATCAACGGTAACTGTATGCCGCAAACGGAGTTCACCGTAAACAGAGTTTGGCATAAACTGAATTCATTGTAAACAGAGTTCAGCGTAAACAGAGTTCAGCGTAAAAAGAGTTCTGCGTAAACAGAGTTCGGCGTAAACAGAGTTCAGCGTAAACAGAGTTCAGCGTAAACAGATTTAATTATAAGCAGAGTTCAGGGTAAACAGAGTTCAGCGTAAACAGATTTAATTATAAACAGAGTTCAGCGTAAGCAGAGTTCAGCGTAAAAAGAGTTCAGCATAAACAGAGTTTGGCGTAAACAGAGTTCAGCGTAAACAGAGTTCAGCGTAAACAGATTTAATTATAAACAGAGTTCAGCGTAAGCAGAGTTCAGCGTAAACAGATTTAATTATAAACAGAGTTCAGCGTAAGCAGAGTTCAACGTAAACAGATTTAATTATAAACAGAGTTCAGCGTAAGCAGAGTTCAGCGTAAACAGAGTTCAGCGTAAAAAGAGTTCAGCGTAAACAGAGTTTGGCGTAAACAGAGTTCAGCGTAAACAGAGTTCAGCGTAAAAAGAGTTCAGCGTAAACAGAGTTCGGCATAAACAGAGTTCAGCGTAAACAGAGTTCAGCGTAAACAGATTTAATTATAAACAGAGTTCAGCATAAGCAGAGTTCAGCGTAAACAGAGTTCAGCGTGAACAGAGTTCAGCGTGAACAGAGTTCACCACAAGCAGAGCTAGGCGTGTTGAGCGTTCGGCGTGTTGAGCGTTCAGCGTGTTGAGCGTTCGGCGTGTTGAGCGCGCGTCAGGCGTGTTGAGCGTCAGGCGTGTTGAGCGTCAGGCGTGTTGAGTGCGCGTCAGGCGTGTTGAGCGCGCGTCAGGCGTGATGAGCGTCAGGCGTGTTGAGCGTCAGGCGTGTTGAGCGTCAGGCGTGTTGAGTGCGCGTCAGGCGTGTTGAGCGCGCGTCAGGCGTGTTGAGCGTCAGGCGTGTTGAGCGTCAGGCGTGTTGAGCGTCAGGCGTGTTGAGTGCGCGTCAGGCGTGTTGAGCGCGCGTCAGGCGTGTTGAGCGTCAGGCGTGTTGAGCGTCAGGCGTGTTGAGCGTCAGGCGTGTTGAGTGCGCGTCAGGCGTGTTGAGCGCGCGTCAGGCGTGTTGAGTGCGCGTCAGGCGTGTTGAGCGTCAGGCGTGTTGAGCGTCAGGCGTGTTGAGCGTCAGGCGTGTTGAGCGCGCGTCAGGCGTGTTGAGCGCGCGTCAGGCGTGTTGAGCGCGCGTCAGGCGTGTTGAGCGTCAGGCGTGTTGAGTGCGCGTCAGGCGTGTTGAGTGCGCGTCAGGCGTGTTGAGCGCGCGTCAGGCGTGTTGAGCGTCAGGCGTGTTGAGTGCGCGTCAGGCGTGTTGAGCGTCAGGCGTGTTGAGTGCGCGTCAGGCGTGTTGAGCGTCAGGCGTGTTGAGTGCGCGTCAGGCGTGTTGAGCGCGCGTCAGGCGTGTTGAGCGCGCGTCAGGCGTGTTGAGCGTCAGGCGTGTTGAGCGTCAGGCGTGTTGAGCGTCAGGCGTGTTGAGCGCGCGTCAGGCGTGTTGAGCGTCAGGCGTGTTGAGCGTCAGGCGTGTTGAGCGTCAGGCGTGTTGAGCGTCAGGCGTGTTGAGTGAGCGTCAGGCGTCTCTCCCTCCCACAGCGGTGTGCCACAATGTGGCTGCCGTCGGGCGTCCTGACCTCCCGCTGATTAACGGGCCCTCGTTAAGCCGCGTGACGGATGGCCGTCCCCTCCGTAAACGCCTCTCCCGCGTACACGCATCGTTGGGCTTGTTTATGATGCGTTCATAAAGAGGCGGCACTGAACCCAGCCCCCAGACACACCCCTCCCCGCCCCCCTGCCCCGCCCGCTCAACACCATCCCCAAGGTTAATCCTCACCTCCGTTCCTCTCCTGCCCCATCTATTACTATAGGGGGGGGGGGGATAGGGGCCTCATTGCCAAAACACTGTCATTACCACGGAGATGGGAGAGAGAGAGAGAGAGAACACACACTACCTATCTTACTGAAAACAGTACCTATCTTACAGGACCCAGTACCTATCTTACTGAACACAGTACCTATCTTACTGAACACACAGTACTGATCTTACTGAACACAGTACCTATCTTACTGAACACAGTGTAGGAGCGGAGGAGGAGGAGGGTGAGGGTGATGAAGAGCCATCGTTATGCAGGAATAGAGTGCAGATTAGCAGTAAAGGAAAAAGACCCACAGTAAGTTTATAACTCATAGAGACATTCAGCGTCATACCAGGGGAGCTGAGGACAAGAGGTGTGTGTTCTTCCATATCAGAAACACTCTCTATCTCCCTCTCCCCTCCTCTCTCCCTCTTTCCCTATCCCTCTTTTTCCTGTCATTTCTCACTCTCATTTCTGTCTTTCCATCCCCCTCCCTCCCTCTCTCTCCTTTCCCCCTCTCTCCCTTCTATATTTTTCACTTCCTCTTCCTCTCTTTCCCACCCTGTCTCTGTCTCTCCTCTCTCTTCTTCCTTCTCTTATCTTCACTTTCCACCTCTCTCCCCTTCTCCTCCCCCTCCTCTCCCCTTCTCTCTGTCCCCACTCCTTCTTATCCCCCTCTCTCACCCTCTCCCCCCCTCCTCTCCCCCTCCCTCTCCCTCTCTCTCTGGAGTGAGAGGCAGTATTGATGAACCCTCAGATTTCTCATCTGGGCGTTGGGCCGTTTCCACCTGTCTCAGCAACTCTGGCACGCGGCTCTAATATAGCTCATAATCTCACCGAGAAGGCAAATGACCCTCTCAAACGGACCCCCCCTCCCCCCATCCTCCTACCAGCCAATCATTCTGTGTGTTTGGACCAGGCGTCTGCGCCACGTTAATATAATAACTGAAATTAATGTTCCCTGCAGCCACAGCACGGGGGGTTTGTTGTGAGGTTAACCGTTTGGGCTGTGTGTCGATTGTATGCTCATAGTGTCGTTCCTGTAGCTTGGTGTTTATTTACAGTGGAATGGCCCAGTTCTAGGCCAGCTTCTCTACCTACATTAACCTGCCTCTCTGCCTCTCCCTCCTTTCTGCCATCTCACTCTTCTTCTCTTCCTCCCTCTCTCTCTGTCTCACTCTCCCGCTCTATCCATCTCTCTCTCCCTCTCTCTCCACCTCTTTCTCTCTCTCTGTCTCACTCTCTTTCTCTCTCTGTCTGACTATCCCTCTCTCCATCCCTCTGTCTCACTCTCCCTCTCTCTCCCTCTCTTTCTCTCTGTCTCACTTTCCCTCTCTCTCCATCTCTCTCTCTGTCTCACTCTCCCTCTCTCTCCCTATCTCTTTCTCTCTCTCTGTCTCACTCTCTTTCTCTCTCTGTCTCACTCTCCCTCTCTCTGTCTCACTCTCCCTCTCTCCATCTCTTTCTCTCCATCTCTTTCTCTCTCTCTGTCTCACTCTCCCTCTCTCTCCCTCTCTCTCTCTCTCTCTCGATCCTGTGTCATATTTCATGTGGCTTGGTGTGTCGGAGGTTTTGTTCCCCGTTTGTGTCAGGGGTATCGTTCCGACGGCGGTGGGATGAGCCGGCTGTCACCGACGGCGACGCCACCTTTCAAAACACCGGCCGCCTCGGAGGACAGACCGGAAAACTGGAATGGAGGTCGGAAAAACCAGCTCCCGATAAAAAATATACAGTTCCATTCGACCATTTCACACTGAGATCATTCCACACTGAGACCATTCCACCGTTCCTGTTCTGTTTCTGTTCTAAATTGATTTCAGTAAATGAGTTC
>NW_026890304.1:65000-77500 GCF_963514075.1 Conger conger
GCCGTAATTTCTGCCTCAGTCCTTAATAACAGGAGGAGCACAGTCGTGCAACCCCTTCAGGAAGGAAATATAATCCACAGAGTGCTTTTATCCCTTGCAAGAGCTGGGTTCAGTGGAATGTTTTTCACTTCAGAATTCTAAGTCAGTGTTCTAGAACTGTATCAGTCACCAGTGGTTACATCAGCATTAGAATATTCAGGTAGGAACATTCTCATCACATGAAAACTATCACGGCAAACTAGTGTGTTTTTGACCCTACTTGTGAGGACCAATTGGAATTGACCAGTGCTGGGATCAATTTGAGTATTATGAAATCAATTAAATAATTTAGATTGTTCAATTCAGTAATTTCCTGAAACTGAAACCAAATTGATTCAACCCTGAAAAACATGATTCAATTCCCTTGAATCATGCAAATCAAAGGCAGTTTGGTGATATAATATTATGATTGCAGAACTGTGTTTGTGAAGTGAAAAGGTGCCTCTCACTATTAACCCAACTTCAGGACAAAAAGAAAGTTGATTGAATCCCAGCCTTGGTAACAATTTAGCAACATCTTAGCAGCAGGGAACTTATGTGCAGGTGCACAGAAGGCCAGACCGGTCAAAACTGACAGGAAGGTGACAGTAACGTAAATAACCACACATTACAACAGTGGCATACAGAAGAGCACCTCTGAACACACAGCGTATCATAACTCTAAGTGGATAGACTACAGCAGAAGTCTAATAAACGCCTAATAAAGTGCTTGGTGAGTGTATATATTACACTCCGCGCTCTAAAGGTGTAAAGTCTGATACTCAGCTGCGTGTGCACATGTGTAGGCCTGTGTATATGTGAGTGTGTGTGAGGGAACTCTCCCTCCTCTCCACCTCTCCTCTCTTCTTCTCATCCTTCTTACCTACCCCCACCCCCCCCCTCCCCACCACACACCCCACCGCCCTTCACCCCCGCCCCCCCCCCTCTCTGGGAGCCGACAGAGATGTTTGACTGAAGTCACTCAGGAATGACATGATCCGGGGCAGGGCCATTTCCTCCCGTCCATCACAAACCAGCGAAGAAGACCCGGTCAGGTGACCTCACTCATTCACTCTAAGAACACAACGGAGGCTCGCGGGGAGATGTGCACTCCCGTATCAGCAAAAGTTCAACTTCAAACATCTTCCTGCCTCATCAGCTCAAAGTACGCAGACGTCTAAGTTTCCTCTTCTTCTTCTTCTTCTTCTTCTTCTAGTTTGTGATCTGCACACATGCGGGCGAGGCATGCTTACAGTGCACCATTAATATTTGAGAGGTAATTACCGATTTAAACCGTAACAATCAATGTACAGTCTGAGACCACTTATTTTAAAGTACACAGACAAAATGAGAGATTACAGGTCTTTACAGTGATGGTAAGACTCCTGGGATAGAGTCTTCCCTGGAAAGGCGTTGGTTTTGAGCTTGGGTTCCATACATTATTAAATTAAATTCATGTCCCAGCTCATTCCTTAAATTTATTAGACAAGAATGGTTTAATTGTTGTGTATAATTTCTTGATTGAATAGGTGCGCAGCGGTCTCTTTCTCTGTGACTAGAGCTCCGTGTGTGTTTGCTGTCGTTCATGGAGAACTTTATTCGCCCTGTCCTGCCGCAATTACGAGACTCGCAGCCCCTGGAATCACGTGTGGAATCCCCCCCCCCCAGAAAAAAATCGAGGCGGCTGGCTGCGCACCCCATCACCGAGAACTGAAACCGTAGACAAACCGGCTCACACCCCCCCACTCAGGAAGAGCCGGCGGGCTCGATTTCGCCGAGTCCTCAATAACGCAATCATCGCACTTTAGCGCAGGTAGGTGACCTCGCGCGACAAGGTGAGGACGAGCCGGTGTCCACTGCCCCGGAGCTCGCCCGGGCGAGATCCTTCGAGAAGAAGAGTTCGCGCATCCTCGAGCCACGAGCGCGCTCGGGAGCCAGGGCAATGAGGCCCGTCTCCGCGCATCTCGGGTTATCCCGTCTGCATTAGCGCGAGCGCGGTGACAGCTGTCAGCACTACTGAGCGCGCTCCGGATGCTGCCGTCGCGTGCGTCCTTGGAGCCGCGCCAGGGTGAAGGAAAAGGCGCTGTGTTTAGCGGGAAAGAGAACAGAGAACTGGGGGCGGGAAATCCTCCCGAGAATTCAGTTGTGAAGAAATTCTCTCTGTGTACATCGATTAATTGAATGAACCCTGTTTCTCTCTCTCTCTCTTTTTTTTTTCTTTCAAGCGATCTGATGGGCGCTCGCAAGTTTCAGCGGGAAAAACTATCAGACCGTCGTAGTAGAGAGAGGATTTCTCTATTTGATGATTAATTTACACCCGCGTCTATCCATTGATTCGTCGGTGACTGAAGCTATCAGTCTCTCCTTTGACCAAAATTAGTTCAGCGGTGTGGCAGCCAATTATGCTGTTTTAAAAGTGCAGTTAGCAGAATTGTCCATACAATGACAAAACAAGCCCGCCTAACTACAAATGGCTGTTTTTGGAAACCGGCAATGTAAGGTCAGTTGGAGGGGCAGAATAAGAAAAACTGAAGATGAACGGCAGCGTGGAAATGAAAGGGAGTCTGTTATCACCTGCGCTCTAATAGCACACGACTGGGTTATTTTAACGTGCAGGGGAAAAAAGGAACCAAATTATGTTCCTGCAACAAACAGTAAACAAAACAAATTAGATAGGGTTTGACAGTATTTACAATACCATACTGCTCTTAATGAGCATCACATAAGAGGTTTTCCGTTTATCGCCTGACGGTCACCAGCTCCGTTCCTGTGCAAACAGCGCTACCGTCTGTCCACATGGGTGAACTGCACTCTCCGGTCAAAAATCTGAAGTCTCCCGCGTCTCTCCATCTGTCAGCGGCTGGCGTTCACTTTGAATTAAGAGTGAAGACTGTCACCATGGATGCCTGGTTCGGTCCTGGTTCAGACTTTCCGTCCACTTCTCGGTCACATGACACTTAATTTTACTTTATTTTATTTTATTTTATTTTATTTCAATGTAACACAATTTCGATTCACAGAGAAAAAAGTAAATCAAGAAAACACATCCAGAACATTCGAAAATAACACTAACGATAAAAGTAACTATTTGAATATGCGTTGGAAGATTCAATCTATTTGGACAACATCAATACTAAATCGGTAAAAAAATAAATAAATAAAAAAATAAAAAATAAAAAAATAATAATAATAATAATAAAATGGTGTCAGCTTCGTAACCTAAAATGTTGATAAATGCAAACGACACTTCGAGAAAAAGCATCGAGATATGCTTTGTTTGTTGCCATGTATATCTCACTGTGAATAATTCCCAGTTTTATTACAGTAGAATATGTCAGTCTTCTTTACTGTTCCATTTCAGTCATTTAGCCTACTTTATGTCACGACTCACGAGGAAAAGATTACAGCGTTCACAAGCAATAATTGACCATGTGGAATATGCACATATAAAACGTATTATTATTATTATTATTATTATTATTATTATTATTACCATCATCATCATTATTATTCTGTGGTGATGTACATATGCTTTTTTATTTTCAATTTTCAAACGCCTTCAAAGTAGATTGAGTTTTAACACATATAGCATATGTAAAAGGCCTACCTGTAAAAAATCTACCAGGTGAGAGTCATTTATCATCGGTTTAGATATTATGTGCACGGCCATTTCTTCTAGGCTAAATTACAATCTAAATTTAGAACATGTTTTTTAAAACACTGATTCATATTTGGACACCACTGATTGATTATGTTAATATAATAGCCAGACAATGCAGGTATGCTGAACCGTACTTATGTCCAACTGTGATGTATAAATATATATTATCTAAACCTGCACGCTGTAATATGGGGCGTACAGAAGTGTGGGAAGTTAGCTAATTACGAAGGGCGTCTGGCTGTAAATTCATCATAATTTATGAGAAATTCTTTCAGATATCAAATGATTCAACTCTCATTATTTAATTCGGTGAATTGTGCTTTATTTACGTGTTATAAAAGCATATATTTTGATACATTGTGTACAGTAATGTATGATCATTTATATTGTAGGCTACATAACATTACTCTGCGGCGGCTTGACGTATAAACAACTTTCTGAAAACGACAGCTCCAATCGCGATTGGCCCCACGGTGTTTGTTCTGAGCTCGCGCCGCTGTTAACAGTCTCAAACGATTCCACGCGCCTGTAGTTTCCCCCAAGCCTGCGCGAGAATTGAAGCTGCTATCTCCTTGGCGGCTTTGCGATAAAGACTACGACAAAAAAAAAAACCTCTGCTGAAAATATAATATTTTTTAATACATGAACAAGCGTGTAAAACTCAAACCTCGGTATAATACGTAAAATGAGCAGTCACCCCTTTGAGCCTATGAAAGAAGAAACAATTCAGACTACGCGAGGCGTGAGATTTGTTACAACTCCCTGTAGAAGGGGAGGCGACACCAAAATAGCCGCAGCCGACTCCCGGCCCGGTATTCACTGAACACGTTAATAAAAACAAAAATGCAGAGCGGCGTGTGTGTGTGTGTGTGTGTGGGGGGGGGGGGGGGGGGGGGGTGTAGAGACAGGGTGTGTGTTTTTCACTAATCCACGTAAAAGCATCACTCACTGATTAATAAATAATATTTATTTTAAAAAAGTAATATTCTACTGTAGCTGCGGAGGAGAGCGGTAGGTTCCCGGAGTGCTGCGGCTTCACGCGGGCGCACTGAACTCGACTCGCCGCTTGCAGAAGCTGGACTTTTAGATCCCGATCCTCCGGAGTGAGGCACCCCTGGTTTACCCCCTGGGCCTTTCCAACTCACTGCAGGGGATAATATATGCCTGGTGTAACGACAAGTTAAAAAATGATTGAAATGATTTAAACCCACCTGAAATAATAACTCTGAAGTAGGCCTATAGTACTTCCCCCAACTAAACAAGATTTAAATCATCCGATTCCTTTGTGACTGAAAGATTCAGAACGGGAAGAACAAACCGTTGACCCGGCAGAAAGGGCAATTTCAATTCACAATTGAGTCATTTAGCAGACACTTTTTAACACATTTGACATGGTCATATAAGTGTGTGCATGAGTGTGTGTGTGTGTGTCCATGTCTATGTGCCTGTATGTGTGCACATGTGCGTGTGTGTGCATGAGTGTGTGTGTGTGTGTGTGTGTGCGTGCATGCATGTGTGTGTGTGGGCATGTGTGTGTGTTTGTGTGTATATGTGTGTCCAATGCGTGTGTGTGTGTCTGCGTGTGTGTGTGCATGTTTGTGTGTGTATGTGTGTATGTGTGTGCACACCAGAGTCTCAGTTCCCCAAGCTGGTGGCTGTGTGTGTGTGTGTGTGGTGTTTGGCCTGACCTGAACTGGAGAATCAGAGTAAAGCACTTAGTTGAGCTGACTGAATTTTTGTTTATTTTTAATTTTAATTTCTTTTAAAGGGATGGAGCATCACCTCAGGGGGAGCAAAGTCAGCAGCAGAGAGAGCTGGACCGGGCTGATTAAATTAATTTAACGCTTATTAAAAATGATCCTGCTGCTCACGCCTCAGATACACAGATGTGTATGAATGAGTGTGTGTGTGGTGAGTGTGTGTGAGGTGAGTGTGAGTGTGTGTGTGTGTGTGTGTGAGGTGAGTGTGATGAGTGTGTGTGTGTATGTGAGTGTGATGAATGTGTATGTGTGTGTGAGGTGAGTGTGTGTGTCCGTGTGTGTGGTGAGTGTGTGTGTGTGTGTGAGGTGAGTGCGTGTGTGTGTGTGTGAGGTGAGTGCGTGTGTGTGTTCGTGCGTGTGAGTGTGATGAGTGTGTGTGTGTGTGTGTGTATGAGTGTGTGTGAGGTGAGTGTGTGTGAGTGTGTGTGTGAGCGTGTGTGTGTTCGTGCGTGTGAGTGTGATGAGTGTGTGTGTGTGTGTATGAGTGTGTGTGAGGTGAGTGTGTGTGTGTGTGTGTGGTGAGTGTCTGTGTGTATGTGTGAGGTGTGTGTGTGTGTGAGGTGTGTGTGCGTGTGTGTGTGTGGTGAGTGTGTGAGGTCTGTGAGGTGTGTGTGCGTGTGTGTGTGTGGTGAGTGAGGTCTGTGAGGTGTGTGTGCGTGGTGTGTGAGGTGAGTGTGTGAGGTGTGTGTGTGTGTGTGGTGAGTGTGTGAGGTGAGTGTGTGAGGTGAGTGTGTGTGTGTGGTGAGTGTGTGAGGTGAGTGTGTGTGGTGAGTGTGTGAGGTGAGTGTGTGAGGTGTGTGAGGTGTGTGAGTGTGTGTGTGTCTCCGATGGCACAGTGCATTAGCTGCACCCATGATAAATAAAAGAGCAGGGCCCCTCCCCCCAGGAGGGAGATTCCTAGACAGACGCAGCCTCATGCACATTTAATCCACCTGCTCTTTAAATCAGAGCAAGAGACACGCCCTGGACATCGCAGGGTCACTCCCCCCTGGGACTGGGGGGCGCGGAGAGAGGGAGCCCCCTGTCCCGGTCACACCTCTTGCTATAAATCGGAATATCAACACATCGCTCTCCCTTCTCTCTCTTTCCCTCTTCCCCTTCCCCGCTCTCTGTCTCCCCCATCTCTCTCTCCCTCTCTCTCTCTCCCCCACAGTTAAACCCAGGCACAGTTGTAGGAGATGCTGCAGGGGGTTCAGGTGCGTCTCACCTGTCTGAGGGTGTTCTGGCTGAGTACCTGATCACACACGGAGCTCGGTCCAGGAAATTTTATTTCCAAATAAAATTTCAACATGAGAAGGTGAAGAAAAATAAGTACTTTCAGCAGTTTTAGGGTTCCTCGGCAGTCCTAGATTATGACATCAGCAAGAGAACCCAGGGTTCTATTGGAGATGAAGTCTCTGGCTCTCAGACTGAGACTCAGAGTAGAGTCTCACCTCCATATTAGGGTTTGTAGAGGCTGGCTAACACAGCTGGATACGACCAGCTCAGCTGAACTTATATATTTATATTATATTTGCTCATATCTGCAGGAGCAGTGAACTACGGAATGACAAAGGATTATTATTATGTTGTGTGCATGTGCGTGTTTGTTTGTTTCCTTCATTTATATTTTTGTGCCCCCCACCCGCACTGTCCCAAAGCAGTAGTTTTAAATTATACAGGAGTCCCCATTCTCTCCTTAAGTAAAAATAACATCTGTCCAGCAAATGGAGAGCTTAGTGTTTCTGTATAATTTATGGTAAAAGCCTCCAGAGCACGGTATAAAATATATATGGAGTGTCTTGGAGTGTCTTTCTGTAACAAAGAGAGAGAGAGAATGGGAGGGAGCCTACGGCCAACGTGTGAACTGCCGTTCAGACGAATAAAACCGTGTAGTCTTACCGCCCACACTCACCACATACACACTCACCACGTACCGCCCACATTACCACATACACTCACCACATACACACTCACCACATACACTCACCACATCCACACTCACCACGTACACACTCACCACGTACACACTCACCACATACACTCACCACATCCACACTCACCACATACACACTCACCACATCCACACTCACCACATCCACACTCACCACATACACTCACCACATCCACACTCACCACATCCACACTCACCACATCCACACTCACCACGTACACACTCACCATGTACACACTCACCACATCCACACTCACCACATCCACACTCACCACGTACCGCCCACACTCACCACATCCACACTCACCATGTACACACTCACTACATACACACTCACCACGTACCGCCCACACTCACCACATACACACTCACCACGTACACACTCACCACATACACACTCACCATGTACACACTCACCACGTACACACTTACCACATCCACACTCACCACGTACCGCCACACTCACCACATACACTCACCACGTACACACTCACCATGTACCTGCTCACGTCACACCTATAGCAGACGATGATGTCACGCCCAGAGAATATGAGGTCTCACTCCCGTTGTTTGAGGATATATGAAAGCACGCCTGTGGCGTATGAGGTCCCTTGCTAGTGCAGTGAATGAACAGCCAAGTCATCCCATTTCAGGAAAGAGGACGTTCTGTGTCCAGATCAGGAAAGAGGAAGTTCTGTGTCCAGATCAGGAAAGAGGAAGTTCTGTGTCCAGATCAGGAAAGAGGAAGTTCTGTGTCCAGATCAGGAAAGAGGAAGTTCTGTGTCCAGATCAGGAAAGAGGAAGTTCTGTGTCCAGATCCCGACACTGTAAGGCCGGTGTGAGCTACGGGAGAGGGGGGCACAGTGGTTCCATTCCCCCAGCGGCGGGCCGCGACCCCATCACACCACTGCTCCAGCTGGACGTCAGCTCCGCGGCAGACCAAAGAGAAGAGCCGCCACGGCTGCGTCCACTTCTGTCCAAGTCCTCTCTCAGATGTCACTTCCTGTCTGCTGGGGAGGGTTAGACTACAGGCCTCGGCCTGCCAATCATCATAAAAGTGCTTTTAGAACCACCCCCAAAACCCACAACCTGCCCCCTCCATCAGTCAGTCATTCACCGCCGTTTAGCACATTGACTACAGATTTAAAAATGAGTGGCTCTGAAGAGTAAACAGCAGGACAGCGTCTCAGGGGGCCAACATGGGCCGGGGGGGGGGGGGGGTGTTTGGTTGGGGGGAGGGGGGGGCGGGCAGTTATGACAGAAAGCTGGAGCAGATTTATGAGGGCCAGTTGTGTTAGAGGGTTAAGTGGCGTTGAGAGAAGCTGATGGGGGCAGTCTGCAGGTTTTTAATACCCACACAGATCCGGAGTATTGGCAGGGAGCAAATGATGGATCAATCAATTAATCAATCAATCAATCAATCACCGCTCAAAAAACACTCACAAACCCTGAACACTGAGACGCTGCCACGGCAGACAGATCAGAGACCGTAGAAACAGGGAGGATCATGGGAGAGGATTGAGATCAAATTGAATGAATTTGCTTTGTACCAAAACACTGTATAGCTGTACAATAATTCATGCTCACTGGGTGAAAATTGGTTCCAATTGCCACAGCCAATGGTGTTTCGACATCAGCACGTTCACAGAGAAGGGGGAGGGATAAACAGTGTTGTGGTTTGAAGGTGTTTGTTGCTGCGATTCCTCTCTTGACCGATAGAAATCCAAAATGGCCTATTGTACCTTTTATAAGATCTTGAAATGGAGAGGTGAGGATCATCACACCCTCTCTCTTTCTCACTCTTGCTTTCCCTCTCTTTCTGTTCTCCCACACACGTCTGCTGCTAATAACACAGTAATGATATAAAGGACTGGGATTACACTGCGTAATAACATGGTTATTACAGAATGGGGGGGTTACAAAGAACAATAACACAGTAATTGTATAAAGGACTGTAGCATAGTGGTTCAGGTACATGACTGGGACACACAAGGTCGGTGGTTCTAATCCCGGTGTAGCCGCAATAAGATCCGCACAGCCGTTGGGCCCTTGAGCAAGGCCTTAACCCTGCATTGCTCCAGGGGAGGATTGTCTCCCGCGTAGTCTAATCAACTGTACGTCGCTCTGGATAAGAGCGTCTGCCAAATGCCAATAATGTAATGTAATGCAATGGATTACACTGAGTAATAACATGGTTATTACACAAATGTGGTGGGACTACACTGAGTAGTAACATGGTTATTACAGAAATGTGGTGGGACTACACTGAGTAATAACATGGTTATTACAGAAATGTGGTGGGACTACACTGAGTAGTAACATGGTTATTACAGAAATGTGGTGGGATTGCACTGAGTAATAACATGGTTATTACAGAAATGTGGTGGGACTACACTGAGTAATAACATGGTTATTACAGAAAGCACACTCCTGGCTCGTGGGCTGATGGCACTGGGACAGATGGACGGCTGCTAACCAAACCAATCGATGGATAAAACTCTGAAACACAGGAGCGGGGCATGCTGGGATTGGCAGCACACTGGGGGATTGTGGGAAAAGGAAGCTTGGCACATCCCTCAGATCAATACACCATTATGAGTACGGGAGAGAAAGAGAGAGAGAGAGAGGGAGAGAGCAGGAGGGGAAAGAGAAATGAGAGTTAGAAAGGGAGAGAGCAAGAGAGAAGGAGAGAGAGGAAAGTTAGAAAGACAGATTTAGAGAGAGAGTAAGAGAGGACAAGGGGTAGAGAGGGTGAGGGGGAGAGAAGAAGAGAGGGAGGGAGGGGGAGAGGGTGAGTTGATTGACAGCAGATAAAACGCTTTATAGTCATAGTGCCAAGTCCTGCTCTGGACCTAGTAACCCTCAGTAACCCCAGTACAGCTCGTCCCATTATTACCTCCCTGTTACGGTCCTGAACAGTGTAGTTACGGTCCTGAACACAGTGCAGTTACGGTCCTGAACACAGTGCAGTTACGGTCCTGAACACAGTGCCGTTACGGCCCTGAACACAGTGTAGCTACAGTGTTGATATAACGTTGTTACGGTCCTGACACAGTGTAGCTACAGTGTTGATATAATGTTGTTACGGTCCTGACACAGTGTAGCTACAGTGTTGATATAACGTTGTTACGGTCCTGACACAGTGTAGCTACAGTGTTGATATAATGTTGTTACGGTCCTGACACAGTGTAGCTACAGTGTTGATATGTTGTTACGGTCCTGACACAGTGTAGCTACAGTGTTGATATAATGTTGTTACGGTCCTGAACACAGTGTATCTACAGTGTTGATATGATGTTGTTACGGTCCTGACACAGTGTATCTACAGTGTTGATATGATGTTGTTACGGTCCTGACACAGTGTAGCTACAGTGTTGATATAATGTTGTTACGGTCCTGACACAGTGTAGCTACAGTGTTGATATAACGTTGTTACGGTCCTGACACGGTGTAGCTACAGTGTTGATATAATGTTGTTATGGTCCTGACACAGTGTAGCTACAGTGTTGATATAATGTTGTTACGGTCCTGACACAGTGTAGCTACAGTGTTGATATAACGTTGTTACGGTCCTGACACGGTGGGTATAAAGGAACCTGAATCTCGCCTGATGAGGGGTGGCAGGACGGAAGACAACCTCTCTTCTCGTCGTCACTCCATCCTTTACCGCCTCAGCACTCATCCGTCATCCTCTCCCTCTCTCCCCCCTCCTCCCTCGCTCAGGTAAGTACTGAACTGAACGCACCGCGCTGAATAATTCAGGGGGTTTGTCAGCTCCTGTCAGGCTGCACCTGGAAAGGGCCCTGACATGAAAACGTCAATCAAACTCCACAGCCTATCACAGCCGGGCCCATCCAGCCCCGCCCCTCTCACTCCCTCATCTATACCTGATCTATGTCGAGAAGAAATCCCCCTCACACACACACACACACACAGGTACACACACACACACACACACAGGTACACACATGCAGCCACAAACACAAACACAAACCCACACACACGTAAACACCCCTAAAGCTACGCACAAGCACACTGCCGGCTCACAACAAGAACTGATGAGAGGCCAAGCTGACATGAGCTTTATTTGTCCTTTGGCGCCACCTTGTGGTGGTAGGGCACACACGAAAATGCAGAATGGGATCGGTAGTTCATGAATCAACAATAGCCAACACCGCACGTCATGCGTTTGAAACTGCAATAATATACCAGGTGAAGAGGAAACAGGAGCACAAGTCACACTGTGTATTCTATTCGTTTTATTCACAAAACAACCAGACGTTCTGTACAAATGTTCTGCAATATTCCACACCGCTGACTGCACACAAGAGGTGCCCTGGATCACAGAGACTGCCTCAGTCAATGTATTCATTTTGAAAACTGCAACAACAAGACACCAACAGTTTTGTTGTTGCTGTTTAGCAGTTCCCTTAACAATAACAACTACAAATACGCATACTCTCTCACTCTCTCTCTCTCTCACACACACAAACACACATACTCTCTCTCTCATTCTCTCTCACACACACCCACACACACTCACACACTCTCTCACTCTCTCTCTCACACACACCAACACACTCACATACTCTCTCTCTCACACACACCCACACACACTCACATACTCTCTCACTCTCTCTCTCACACACCAACACACTCACATACTCTCTCACTCTCTCTCTCACACACACACACACACACTCTCTCACACACACACACACACACACACACACATACTCTCTCTCACACACACACACACATACTCTCTCATTCTCTCTCACACACACATACTCACTCTCTCACACACACACACACACACACACACACCCACACACACACACACTCACTCACACACTCACTCACACACACACACCCACACACACACACACACACACACACACACACACCCACACACACACACTCACTCACACACTCACACACACTCACACACACACCCACTCACACACACACACACAGTTATAGTTCTGGATAGGTAGGAGACTTAGTTTTGACACAGAGGTGACTCCCATACATGGGACAGTGAGGAGTCCTAATTTGCAGTCTGTCTTCTATAACATTTATATGTTATTTTACAGTTTATCAAAAAGAAAATGGCCTCAGTCACTCG
>NW_026890304.1:92500-94023 GCF_963514075.1 Conger conger
GAGTGAATGTGTGTGTGTGTGTGAGTGAATGTGTGAGTGTGTGAGTGAATGTGTGAGTGTGTGTGAATGTGTGAGTGAGTGTGTGTGTCTGTGTGAGTGAATGTGTGTGTGTGTGTGTGTGAATGTGTGAATGTGTGAGTGAGTGTGTGTGTCTGTGTGAGTGAATGTGTGTGTGTGTGTGAATGTGTGTCTGTGTGAGTGAATGAATGAATGTGTGAGTGTGTGTGTGTGTGTGGGTGAGTGAATGAATGTGTGAGTGTGTGTGTGTGTGTGAGTGAGTGAATGAATGTGTGAGTGTGTCAGCCTTTGAGCGCAGGTTACTCCAGCGTTCAGGTCAAGGTGACCTTATCAACCCACACCCTCAGTTCTACCCCCCCACCCCCACGTCTGACACACAACGTCCAATCCGATTATCCCAGAGCTCGCACCCTCTCACGCAGGGATTAGACCATCACAAGCTGTCACCCCCCTGCCTCCCTGTGACCACGCCCCACCCCGACATCTTAAAATCCCCCAGCATGCACTGGTGAAAGCTACACAATGTGACTTCCTAGTAAAATAAAGGTTTATACATACACACACTCTCTCTCACCCACACACACACACACACACTCTCTCTCACACACACACACACACACACACTCACTCTCTCTCACCCACACTCACACACTCTCACACACACACTGACACACACACACATACTCACTCACACACACACACACACTGACACACACACACATACTCACTCACACACACACACACACATTCACACACACACACACTGACACACACACACACACTCTCTCACACACACTCTCACTCAGACACACACACACAAATACGCACATGCACACACACACTCACACACACACACATACACATGCACACTCACACACACTCATTCACACACAATCACACACACACACACACACATACATACACACACACACACACACACTCTCTCACTCACACACACACACACAAATACGCACATGCACACACACACACATACACATGCACACTCACACACTCACACACACTCTCACACACACACACACACACACTCACACACACACACATACACACACACACACACACTCACACACACACATACACACACACACACACACTCTCACTCACACACACACACACACAAATACGCACACACACACACACACACACACACACTCACACACCCCACACACCCACACACACACTGCAGTAAGTCTGTGGGAGTTCAGTGGGGGGGGGTGCAGTTGGCAGCGTTACACAGCCACGCTGTCCCTGACCTGGGAATATACAGCCAGCATGCACAGTGTTATCTCCATGTTATTTCTGTCCTTTGGTCTTAAATGTTTCTTTTGTATCTTTATATTCTCGATCACCCGGTTAGCGCCTGTCTTACGTACAGCACACTCACCTGCACCCACTGTCAGAAATGTCCTTCATGAATAAAGTTTGATTGATTGATTAAATCAAAGTTTGATTGTCTGTGATGTCGCTGTCTCACAGGCTGTTTGTGT
>NW_026890305.1:0-54690 GCF_963514075.1 Conger conger
GTGAATGTGCCCAGGCTGAGTGGAGTGGAGGTGCCCAGGCCGAGTGGAGTGCAGGTTCCCAGGCAGAGTGGGACTGAAAGTGCCCAGGCTGAGTGGAGTGAATGTGCCCAGGCTGAATGGAGTGGAGGTGCCCAGGCTGAGTGGAGTGCAGGTTCCCTGGCAGAGTGGGATTGGAAGTGCCCAGGCTGAGTGGAGTGAATGTGCCCAGGCTGAGTGGAGTGGAGGTGCCCAGGCTGAGTGGAGTTGGGGTTCCCTGGCAGAGTGGGACTGGAAGTGCCAACGCTGAGTGGAGTGAATGTGCCCCCGGCTGAGTGGAGTGGAGGTGCCCAGGCTGAGTGGAGCGCAGGTTCCCAGGCAGAGTGGGATTGGAAGTGCCCAGGCTGAGTGGAGTAATGTACCCAGGCTGAGTGGAGTGCAGGTGCCCAGGCTGAGTGGAGTGCAGGTTCCCAGGCAGAGTGGGATTGGAAGTGCCCAGGCTGAGTGGAGTGAATGTGCCCAGGCTGAGTGGAGTTGAGGTGCCCAGGCCGAGTGGAGTGCAGGTTCCCAGGCAGAGTGGGACTGGAAGTGCCCAGGCGGAGTGGAGTGAATGTGCCCAGGCTGAATGGGAGTCAATGTGCCTAGACAGAGTGGAGTGAATGTGCCCGGCCGCCGGAGCCCGAAACGTGCGTTTCCCCATTGCCTTGAATGGGCGCGGAGAGAGGGGGGCGCTTTTTGGCTCGTGGCGCGGGCACCGTTGCGCCAAAGCATCAAGTGTCACCCCTCCCCGTTCTCGGGGCGGCCCCTTGGAGCTAACTGGCTGGGTCTGGAGGGGCTGCGAGGCCGCCCAGGAGAACGGGTCCAAACCGCGTTCCGATCGGACGAGAATTGAGGGCGGGACACAGTTCCGCGGTTCACTTTCCGCCCGGGCAAAGGGCCTATAACTTGCGGCGGGAGGGCTTAAGAGTGGGCCCCCGCGAGTCGGGTGGAGAGCCGGGTGTGGAGAGGAGTAGCGCAGGTTCCCAGTCAGAGTGGGAGTGGAGGTTCCTGGGCAGAGTGGGAATGGAAGTGCCCAGGCTGAGTGGAGTGAATGTGCCCTGGCTGAGTGGAGTGAATGTGGCCAGGCTGAGTGGAGTGGAGGTGCCCAGGCTGAGTGGAGTGCAGGCACCCAGGCAGAGTGGGATTGGAAGTGCCCAGGCTGAGTGGAGTGAATGTGCCCAGGCTGAATGGAGTGGAGGTGCCCAGGCTGAGTGGAGTGCAGGTTCCCAGGCAGAGTGGGACTGGAAGTGCCCAGGCTGAGTGGAGTGAATGTGCCCAGGCTGAGTGGAGTGGAGGTGCCCAGGCTGAGTGGATTTGGGGTTCCCTGGCAGAGTGGGACTGGAAGTGCCAAGGCTGAGTGGAGTGAATGTGCCCAGGCTGAGTGGAGTGGAGGTGCCCAGGCTGAGTGGAGTGCAGGTTCCCAGGCAGAGTGGGATTGGAAGTGCCCAGGCTGAGTGGAGTGAATGTACCCAGGCTGAGTGGAGTGGAGGTGCCCAGGCTGAGTGGAGTGCAGGTTCCCAGGCAGAGTGGGATTGGAAGTGCCCAGGCTGAGTCGAGTGAATGTGCCCAGGCTGAGTGGAGTGGAGGTGCCCAGGCGGAGTGGAGTGAATGTGCCCTGGCTGAGTGGAGTGAATGTGCCCAGGCTGAGTGGAGTGAATGTGCCCAGGCTGAGTGGAGAGAATGTGCCCAGGCTGAGTGGAGAGAATGTGCCCAGGCTGAGTGGATTGGAGGTGCCAAGGCTGAGTGGAGTGCAGGTTCCCAGGCAGAGTGGGACTGGAAGTGCCCAGGCTGAGTGGAGTGAATGTGCCCAGGCTGAGTGGAGTGAATGATCCCAGGCTGAATGGGAGTCAATGTGCCTAGACAGAGTGGAGTGAATGTGCCCAGGCTGAGTGGAGTGGAGGTGCCCAGGCTGAGTGGAGTTGGGGTTCCCAGGCAGAGAGGGACTGGAAGTGCCCTGGCTGAGTGGAGTGAATGTGCCCAAGCTGCGTGGAGTGGAGGTTCCCAGGCTGAGTGGAGTGCAGGTTCCCAGCAGAGTGGGACTGGAAGTGCCCAGGCTGAGTGGAGTGAATGTGCCCAGGCTGAGTGGAGTGAATGTGCCCAGGCAGAGTGGAGTGAATGTGCCCAGGCTGAGTGGAGTGGAGGTGCCCAGGCTGAGTGGAGTGCAGGCACCCAGGCAGAGTGGGATTGGAAGTGCCCAGCCTGAGTGGAGTGAATGTGCCCAGGCTGAATGGAGTGGAGGTGCCCAGGCCGAGTGGAGTGCAGGTTCCCAGGCAGAGTGGGACTGGAAGTGCCCAGGCTGAGTGGAGTGAATGTGCCCAGGCTGAGTGGAGTGGAGGTGCCCAGGCTGAGTGGATTTGGGGTTCCCTGGCAGAGTGGGACTGGAAGTGCCAAGGCTGAGTGGAGTGAATGTGCCCAGGCTGAGTGGAGTGGAGGTGCCCAGGCTGAGTGGAGTGCAGGTTCCCAGGCAGAGTGGGATTGGAAGTGCCCAGGCTGAGTGGAGTGAATGTACCCAGGCTGAGTGGAGTGGAGGTGCCCAGGCTGAGTGGAGTGCAGGTTCCCAGGCAGAGTGGGATTGGAAGTGCCCAGGCTGAGTCGAGTGAATGTGCCCAGGCTGAGTGGAGTGGAGGTGCCCAGGCGGAGTGGAGTGAATGTGCCCTGGCTGAGTGGAGTGAATGTGCCCAGGCTGAGTGGAGTGAATGTGCCCAGGCTGAGTGGAGAGAATGTGCCCAGGCTGAGTGGAGAGAATGTGCCCAGGCTGAGTGGATTGGAGGTGCCAAGGCTGAGTGGAGTGCAGGTTCCCAGGCAGAGTGGGACTGGAAGTGCCCAGGCTGAGTGGAGTGAATGTGCCCAGGCTGAGTGGAGTGAATGATCCCAGGCTGAATGGGAGTCAATGTGCCTAGACAGAGTGGAGTGAATGTGCCCAAGCTGAGTGGAGTGGAGGTGCCCAGGCTGAGTGGAGTTGGGGTTCCCAGGCAGAGAGGGACTGGAAGTGCCCTGGCTGAGTGGAGTGAATGTGCCCAAGCTGCGTGGAGTGGAGGTTCCCAGGCTGAGTGGAGTGCAGGTTCCCAGCAGAGTGGGACTGGAAGTGCCCAGGCTGAGTGGAGTGAATGTGCCCAGGCTGAGTGGAGTGAATGTGCCCAGGCAGAGTGGAGTGAATGTGCCCAGGCTGAGTGGAGTGGAGGTGCCCAGGCTGAGTGGAGTGCAGGTTCCCAGGCAGAGTGGGACTGGAAGTGCCCAGGCTGAGTGGAGTGAATGTGCCCAGGCTGAATGGAGTGGAGGTGCCCAGGCTGAGTGGAGTGCAGGTTCCCAGGCAGAGTGGGATTGGAAGTGCCCAGGCTGAGTGGAGTGAATGTGCCTAGGCTGAGTGGAGTGGAGGTGCCCAGGCTGAATGGAGTTGGGGTTCCCTGGCAGAGTGGGACTGGAAGTGCCAACGGTGAGTGGAGTGAATGTGCCCAGGCTGAGTGGAGTGGAGGTGCCCAGGCTGAGTGGAGTTGGGGTTCCCTGGCAGAGTGGGACTGGAAGTGCCAACGCTGAGTGGAGTGAATGTGCCCAGGCTGAATGGAGTGGAGGTGCCCAGGCTGAGTGGAGTGCTGGTTCCCACGCAGAGTGGGATTGGAAGTGCCCAGGCTGAGTGGAGTAATGTACCCAGGCTGAGTGGAGTGGAGGTGCCCAGGCCGAGTGGAGTTGGGGTTCCCTGGCAGAGTGGGACTGGAAGTGCCAACGGTGTGTGGAGTGAATGTGCCCAGGCTGAGTGGAGTGGAGGTGCCCAGGCTGAGTGGAGTTGGGGTTCCCTGGCAGAATGGGACTGGAAGTGCCAACGCTGAGTGGAGTGAATGTGCCCACGCTGAGTGGAGTGCAGGTGCCCAGGCTGAGAGGAGTGCAGGTTCCCAGGCAGAGTGGGATTGGAAGTGCCCAGGCTGAGTGGAGTGAATGTGCCCAGGCTGAGTGGAGTGGAGGTGCCCAGGCCGAGTGGAGTGCAGGTTCCCAGGCAGAGTGGGACTGGAAGTGCCCAGGCGGAGTGGAGTGAATGTGCCCAGGCTGAATGGGAGTCAATGTGCCTAGACAGAGTGGAGTGAATGTGCCCGGCCGCCGGAGCCCGAAACGTGCGTTTCCCCATTGCCTTGAATGGGCGCGGAGAGAGGGGGGCGCTTTTTGGCTCGTGGCGCGGGCACCGTTGCGCCAAAGCGTCAAGTGTCACAACTCCCCGTGCTCGGGGCGGCCCCTTGGAGCTAACTGGCTGGGTCTGGAGGGACTGCGAGGCCGCCCAGGAGAACGGGTCCAAACCGCGTTCCGATCGGACGAGAATTGAGGGCGGGACACAGTTCCGCGGTTCACTTTCCGCCCGGGCAAAGGGCCTATAACTTGCGGCGGGAGGGCTTAAGAGTGGGCCCCCGCGAGTCGGGTGGAGAGCCGGGTGTGGAGAGGAGTAGCGGAGGTTCCCAGTCAGAGTGGGAGTGGAGGTTCCTGGGCAGAGTGGGACTGGAAGTGCCCAGGCTGAGTGGAGTGAATGTGCCCTGGCTGAGTGGAGTGAATGTGCCCAGGCTGAGTGGAGTGAATGTGCCCAGGCTGAGTGGAGTGGAGGTGCCCAGGCCGAGTGGAGTGCAGGTTCCCAGGCAGAGTGGGACTGGAAGTTCCCAGGCTGAGTGGAGTGAATGTCCCCAGGCCTAGTGGATTGCATGTGCCCAGGCTGAGTGGAGTGCAGGTTCCCTGGCAGAGTGGGATTGGAAGTGCCCAGGCTGAGTGGAGTAAATGTGCCCAGGCTGAGTGGAGTGGAGGTGCCCAGGCCGAGTGGAGTGCAGGTTCCCAGGCAGAGTGGGACTGGAAGTGCCCAGGCAGAGTGGAGTGAATGTGCCCAGGCTGAATGGGAGTCAATGTGCCTAGACAGAGTAGAGTGAATGTGCCCGGCCGCCGGAGCCCGAAACGTGCGTGTCCCCATTGCCTTGAATGGGCGCGGAGAGAGGGGGGCGCTTTTTGGCTCGTGGCGCGGGCACCGTTGCGCCAAAGCGTCAAGTGTCACACCTACCCGTGCTCGGGGCGGCCCCTTGGAGCTAACTAGCTGGGTCTGGAGGGGCTGCTAGGCCGCCCAGGAGAACGGGTCCAAACCGCGTTCCGATCGGACGAGAATTGAGGGCGGGACACAGTTCCGCGGTTCACTTTCCGCCCGGGCAAAGGGCCTATAACTTGCGGCGGGAGGGCTTAAGAGTGGGCCCCCGCGAGTCGGGTGGAGAGCCGGGTGTGGAGAGGAGTAGCGGAGGTTCCCAGTCAGAGTGGGAGTGGAGGTTCCTGGGCAGAGTGGGACTGGAAGTGCCCAGGCTGAGTGGAGTGAATGTGCCCTGGCTGAGTGGAGTGAATGTGCCCAGGCTGAGTGGAGTGAATGTGCCCAGGCTGAGTGGAGTGAATGTGCCCAGGCTGACTGGAGAGAATGTGCCCAGGCTGAGTGGATTGGAGGTGCCCAGGCTGAGTGGAGTGCAGGTTCCCAGGCAGAGTGGGACTGGAAGTGCCCAGGCTGAGTGGAGTGAATGTGCCCAGGCTGAGTGGAGTGAATGTTCCCAGGCTGAATGGGAGTCAATGTGCCTAGACAGAGTGGAGTGAATGTGCCCAGGCTGAGTGGAGTGGAGGTGCCCAGGCTGAGTGGAGTTGGGGTTCCCAGGCAGAGAGGGACTGGAAGTGCCCTGGCTGAGTGGAGTGAATGTTCCCAGGCTGCGTGGAGTGGAGGTTCCCAGGCTGAGTGGAGTGCAGGTTCCCAGCAGAGTGGGATTGGAAGTACCCAGGCTGAGTGGAGTGGAGGTGCCCAGGCTGAGTGGAGTGCAGGTTCCCAGGCAGAGTGGGATTGGAAGTGCCCAGGCTGAGTGGAGTGAATGTGCCCAGGCTGAGTGGAGTGGAGGTGCCCAGGCTGAGTGGAGTTGGGGTTCCCTGGCAGAGTGGGACTGGAAGTGCCAAGGCTGAGTGGAGTGAATGTACCCAGGCTGAGTGGAGTGGAGGTGCCCAGGCTGAGTGGAGTGCTAGTTCCCAGGCAGAGTGGGATTGGAAGTTCCCAGGCTGAGTGGAGTGAATGTCCCCAGGCTGAGTGGATTGCATGTGCCCAGGCTGAGTGGAGTGCAGGTTCCCTGGCAGAGTGGGATTGGAAGTGCCCAGGCTGAGTGGAGTGAATGTGCCCAGGCTGACTGGAGTGGAGGTGCCCAGGCCGAGTGGAGTGCAGGTTCCCAGGCAGAGTGGGACTGGAAGTGCCCAGGCGGAGTGGAGTGAATGTACTCAGGCTGAATGGGAGTCAATGTGCCTAGACAGAGTGGAGTGAATGTGCCCGGCCGCCGGAGCCCGAAACGTGCGTTTCCCCATTGCCTTGAATGGGCGCGGAGAGAGGGGGGCGCTTTTTGGCTCGTGGCGCGGGCACCGTTGCGCCAAAGCGTCAAGTGTCACACCTCCCCGTGCTCGGGGCGGCCCCTTGGAGCTAACTGGCTGGGTCTGCAGGGGCTGCGAGGCCGCCCAGGAGAACGGGTCCAAACCGCGTTCCGATCGGACGAGAATTGAGGGCGGGACACAGTTCCGCGGTTCACTTTCCGCCCGGGCAAAGGGCCTATAACTTGCGGCGGGAGGGCTTAAGAGTGGGCCCCCGCGAGTCGGGTGGAGAGCCGGGTGTGGAGAGGAGTAGCGGAGGTTCCCAGTCAGAGTGGGAGTGGAGGTTCCTGGGCAGAGTGGGACTGGAAGTGCCCAGGCTGAGTGGAGTGAATGTGCCCTGGCTGAGTGGAGTGAATGTGCCCAGGCTGAGTGGAGTGAATGTGCCCAGGCTGAGTGGAGTGGAGGTGCCCAGGCCGAGTGGAGTGCAGGTTCCCAGGCAGAGTGGGACTGAAAGTGCCCAGGCTGAGTGGAGTGAATGTGCCCAGGCTGAATGGAGTGGAGGTGCCCAGGCTGAGTGGAGTGCAGGTTCCCTGGCAGAGTGGGATTGGAAGTGCCAAGGCTGAGTGGAGTGAATGTGCCCAGGCTGAGTGGAGTGGAGGTGCCCAGGCTGAGTGGAGTTGGGGTTCCCTGGCAGAGTGGGACTGGAAGTGCCAAGGCTGAGTGGACTGAATGTGCCCAGGCTGAGTGGAGTGGAGATGCCCAGGCCGAGTGGAGTGCAGGTTCCCAGGAAGAGTGTGACTGAAAGTGCCCAGGCTGAATGGAGTGAATGTGCCCAGGCTGAATGGAGTGGAGGTGCCCAGGCTGAGTGGAGGTGCCCAGGCTGAGTGGAGTGCAGGTTCCCAGGCAGAGTGGGATTGGAAGTGCCCAGGCTGAGTGGAGTGAATGTGCCCAGGCTGAGTGGAGTGGAGGTGCCCAGGCTGAGTGGAGTGGAGGTGCCCAGGCCGAGTGGAGTGCAGGTTCCCAGGCAGAGTGGGACTGGAAGTGCCCAGGCTGAGTGGAGTGAATGTGCCCAGGCTGAGTGGAGTGGAGGTGCCCAGGCTGAGTGGAGTTGGGGTTCCCTGGCAGAGTGGGACTGGAAGTGCCCAGGCTGAGTGGAGTGAATGTGCCCTGGCTGAGTGGAGTGAATGTGCCCAGGCTGAGTGGAGTGAATGTGCCCAGGCTGAGTGGAGTGAATGTGCCCAGGCTGACTGGAGAGAATGTGCCCAGGCTGAGTGGATTGGAGGTGCCCAGGCTGAGTGGAGTGCAGGTTCCCAGGCAGAGTGGGACTGGAAGTGCCCAGGCTGAGTGGAGTGAATGTGCCCAGGCTGAGTGGAGTGAATGTTCCCAGGCTGAATGGGAGTCAATGTGCCTAGACAGAGTGGAGGGAATGCGCCCAGGCTGAGTGGAGTGGAGGTGCCCAGGCTGAGTGGAGTTGGGGTTCCCAGGCAGAGAGGGACTGGAAGTGCCCTGGCTGAGTGGAGTGAATGTGCCCAGGCTGCGTGGAGTGGAGGTTCCCAGGCTGAGTGGAGTGCAGGTTCCCAGCAGAGTGGGATTGGAAGTACCCAGGCTGAGTGGAGTGGAGGTGCCCAGGCTGAGTGGAGTGCAGGTTCCCCGGCAGAGTGGGATTGGAAGTGCCCAGGCTGAGTGGAGTGAATGTGCCCAGGCTGAGTGGAGTGGAGGTGCCCAGGCTGAGTGGAGTTGGGGTTCCCTGGCAGAGTGGGACTGGAAGTGCCAAGGCTGAGTGGAGTGAATGTACCCAGGCTGAGTGGAGTGGAGGTGCCCAGGCTGAGTGGAGTGCTGGTTCCCAGGCAGAGTGGGATTGGAAGTTCCCAGGCTGAGTGGAGTGAATGTCTCCAGGCTGAGTGGATTGCATGTGCCCAGGCTGAGTGGAGTGCAGGTTCCCTGGCAGAGTGGGATTGGAAGTGCCCAGGCTGAGTGGAGTGAATGTGCCCAGGCTGACTGGAGTGGAGGTGCCCAGGCTGAGTGGAGTGCAGGCACCCAGGCAGAGTGGGATTGGAAGTGCCCAGGCTGAGTGGAGTGAATGTGCCCAGGCTGAATGGAGTGGAGGTGCCCAGGCCGAGTGGAGTGCAGGTTCCCAGGCAGAGTGGGACTGGAAGTGCCCAGGCTGAGTGGAGTGAATGTGCCCAGGCTGAGTGGAGTGGAGGTGCCCAGGCTGAGTGGATTTGGGGTTCCCTGGCAGAGTGGGACTGGAAGTGCCAAGGCTGAGTGGAGTGAATGTGCCCAGGCTGAGTGGAGTGGAGGTGCCCAGGCGGAGTGGAGTGAATGTGCCCTGGCTGAGTGGAGTGAATGTGCCCAGGCTGAGTGGAGTGAATGTGCCCAGGCTGAGTGGAGTGAATGATCCCAGGCTGAATGGGAGTCAATGTGCCTAGACAGAGTGGAGTGAATGTGCCCAGGCTGAGTGGAGTGGAGGTGCCCAGGCTGAGTGGAGTTGGGGTTCCCAGGCAGAGAGGGACTGGAAGTGCCCTGGCTGAGTGGAGTGAATGTGCCCAAGCTGCGTGGAGTGGAGGTTCCCAGGCTGAGTGGAGTGCAGGTTCCCAGCAGAGTGGGACTGGAAGTGCCCAGGCTGAGTGGATTGAATGTGCCCAGGCTGAGTGGAGTGAATGTGCCCAGGCAGAGTGGAGTGAATGTGCCCAGGCTGAGTGGAGTGGAGGTGCCCAGGCTGAGTGGAGTGCAGGTTCCCAGGCAGAGTGGGACTGGAAGTGCCCAGGCTGAGTGGAGTGAATGTGCCCAGGCTGAATGGAGTGGAGGTGCCCAGGCTGAGTGGAGTGCAGGTTCCCAGGCAGAGTGGGATTGGAAGTGCCTAGACAGAGTAGAGTGAATGTGCCCGGCCGCCGGAGCCCGAAACGTGCGTGTCCCCATTGCCTTGAATGGGCGCGGAGAGAGGGGGGCGCTTTTTGGCTCGTGGCGCGGGCACCGTTGCGCCAAAGCGTCAAGTGTCACACCTACCCGTGCTCGGGGCGGCCCCTTGGAGCTAACTAGCTGGGTCTGGAGGGGCTGCTAGGCCGCCCAGGAGAACGGGTCCAAACCGCGTTCCGATCGGACGAGAATTGAGGGCGGGACACAGTTCCGCGGTTCACTTTCCGCCCGGGCAAAGGGCCTATAACTTGCGGCGGGAGGGCTTAAGAGTGGGCCCCCGCGAGTCGGGTGGAGAGCCGGGTGTGGAGAGGAGTAGCGGAGGTTCCCAGTCAGAGTGGGAGTGGATGTTCCTGGGCAGAGTGGGACTGGAAGTGCCCAGGCTCAGTGGAGTGAATGTGCCCTGGCTGAGTGGAGTGAATGTGCCCAGGCTGAGTGGAGTGAATGTGCCCAGGCTGAGTGGAGTGAATGTGCCCAGGCTGACTGGAGAGAATGTGCCCAGGCTGAGTGGATTGGAGGTGCCCAGGCTGAGTGGAGTGCAGGTTCCCAGGCAGAGTGGGACTGGAAGTGCCCAGGCTGAGTGGAGTGAATGTGCCCAGGCTGAGTGGAGTGAGTGTTCCCAGGCTGAATGGGAGTCAATGTGCCTAGACAGAGTGGAGTGAATGTGCCCAGGCTGAGTGGAGTGGAGGTGCCCAGGCTGAGTGGAGTTGGGGTTCCCAGGCAGAGAGGGACTGGAAGTGCCCTGGCTGAGTGGAGTGAATGTTCCCAGGCTGCGTGGAGTGGAGGTTCCCAGGCTGAGTGGAGTGCAGGTTCCCAGCAGAGTGGGATTGGAAGTACCCAGGCTGAGTGGAGTGGAGGTGCCCAGGCTGAGTGGAGTGCAGGTTCCCAGGCAGAGTGGGATTGGAAGTGCCCAGGCTGAGTGGAGTGAATGTGCCCAGGCTGAGTGGAGTGGAGGTGCCCAGGCTGAGTGGAGTTGGGGTTCCCTGGCAGAGTGGGACTGGATGTGCCAAGGCTGAGTGGAGTGAATGTACCCAGGCTGAGTGGAGTGGAGGTGCCCAGGCTGAGTGGAGTGCTAGTTCCCATGCAGAGTGGGATTGGAAGTTCCCAGGCTGAGTGGAGTGAATGTCCCCAGGCTGAGTGGATTGCATGTGCCCAGGCTGAGTGGAGTGCAGGTTCCCTGGCAGAGTGGGATTGGAAGTGCCCAGGCTGAGTGGAGTGAATGTGCCCAGGCTGACTGGAGTGGAGGTGCCCAGGCCGAGTGGAGTGCAGGTTCCCAGGCAGAGTGGGACTGGAAGTGCCCAGGCGGAGTGGAGTGAATGTACTCAGGCTGAATGGGAGTCAATGTGCCTAGACAGAGTGGAGTGAATGTGCCCGGCCGCCGGAGCCCGAAACGTGTGTTTCCCCATTGCCTTGAATGGGCGCGGAGAGAGGGGGGCGCTTTTTGGCTCGTGGCGCGGGCACCGTTGCGCCAAAGCGTCAAGTGTCACACCTCCCCGTGCTCGGGGCGGCCCCTTGGAGCTAACTGGCTGGGTCTGGAGGGGCTGCGAGGCCGCCCAGGAGAACGGGTCCAAACCGCGTTCCGATCGGACGAGAATTGAGGGCGGGACACAGTTCCGCGGTTCACTTTCCGCCCGGGCAAAGGGCCTATAACTTGCGGCGGGAGGGCTTAAGAGTGGGCCCTTGCGAGTCGGGTGGAGAGCCGGGTGTGGAGAGGAGTAGCGGAGGTTCCCAGTCAGAGTGGGAGTGGAGGTTCCTGGGCAGAGTGGGACTGGAAGTGCCCAGGCTGAGTGGAGTGAATGTGCCCTGGCTGAGTGGAGTGGAGATGCCCAGGCCGAGTGGAGTGCAGGTTCCCAGGCAGAGTGTGACTGAAAGTGCCCAGGCTGAGTGGAGTGAATGTGCCCAGGCTGAGTGGAGTGGAGGTGCCCAGGCTGAGTGGAGTTGGGGTTCCCTGGCAGAGTGGGACTGGAAGTGCCAAGGCTGAGTGGAGTGAAGGTACCCAGGCTGAGTGGAGTGGAGGCGCCCAGGCTGAGTGGAGTGCAGGTTCCCAGCAGAGTGGGACTGGAAGTGCCCAGGCTGTGTGGAGTGAATGTGCCCAGGCTGAATGGAGTGGAGGTGCCCAGGCTGAGTGGAGGTGCCCAGGCTGAGTGGAGTGAATGTGCCCTGGCTGAGTGGAGTGAATGTGCCCAGGCTGAGTGGAGTGAATGTGCCCAGGCTGAGTGGAGTGGAGGTGCCCAGGCCGAGTGGAGTGCAGGTTCCCAGGCAGAGTGGGACTGAAAGTGCCCAGGCTGAGTGGAGTGAATGTGCCCAGGCTGAATGGAGTGGAGGTGCCCAGGCTGAGTGGAGTGCAGGTTCCCTGGCAGAGTGGGATTGGAAGTGCCCAGGCTGAGTGGAGTGAATGTGCCCAGGCTGAGTGGAGTGGAGGTGCCCAGGCTGAGTGGAGTTGGGGTTCCCTGGCAGAGTGGGACTGGAAGTGCCAAGGCTGAGTGGAGTGAAGGTACCCAGGCTGAGTGGAGTGGAGATGCCCAGGCTGAGTGGAGTGCAGGTTCCCAGCAGAGTGGGACTGGAAGTGCCCAGGCTGAGTGGAGTGAATGTGCCCAGGCTGAATGGAGTGGAGGTGCCCAGGCTGAGTGGAGGTGCCCAGGCTGAGTGGAGTGCAGGTTCCCAGGCAGAGTGGGATTGGAAGTGCCCAGGCTGAATGGAGTGGAGGTGCCCAGGCTGAGTGGAGGTGCCCAGGCTGAGTGGAGTGCAAGTTCCCAGGCAGAGTGGGATTGGAAGTGCCCAGGCTGAGTGGAGTGAATGTACCCAGGCTGAGTGGAGTGGAGGGGCCCAGGCTGAGTGGAGTGCAGGTTCCCAGGCAGAGTGGGATTGGAAGTGCCCAGGCTGAGTGGAGTGAATGTGCCCAGGCTGAGTGGAGTGGAGGTGCCCAGGCTGAGTAGAGTTGGGATTCCCTGGCAGAGTGGGACTGGAAGTGCCAACGGTGAGTGGAGTGAATGTGCCCAGGCTGAGTGGAGTGGAGGTGCCCAGGCTGAGTGGAGTTGGGGTTCCCTGGCAGAGTGGGACTGGAAGTGCCAACGCTGAGTGGAGTGAATGTGCCCCCGGCTGAGTGGAGTGGAGGTGCCCAGGCTGAGTGGAGCGCAGGTTCCCAGGCAGAGTGGGATTGGAAGTGCCCAGGCTGAGTGGAGTAATGTACCCAGGCTGAGTGGAGTGCAGGTGCCCAGGCTGAGTGGAGTGCAGGTTCCCAGGCAGAGTGGGATTGGAAGTGCCCAGGCTGAGTGGAGTGAATGTGCCCAGGCTGAGTGGAGTTGAGGTGCCCAGGCCGAGTGGAGTGCAGGTTCCCAGGCAGAGTGGGACTGGAAGTGCCCAGGCTGAGTGGAGTGAATGTGCCCAGGCTGAGTGGAGTGGAGGTGCCCAGGCCGAGTGGAGTGCAGGTTCCCAGGCAGAGTGGGACTGGAAGTGCCCAGGCTGAGTGGAGTGAATGTGCCCAGGCTGAGTGGAGTGGAGGTGCCCAGGCTGAGTGGATTTGGGGTTCCCTGGCAGAGTGGGACTGGAAGTGCCAAGGCTGAGTGGAGTGAATGTGCCCAGGCTGAGTGGAGTGGAGGTGCCCAGGCTGAGTGGAGTGCAGGTTCCCAGGCAGAGTGGGATTGGAAGTGCCCAGGCTGAATGGAGTGGAGGTGCCCAGGCTGAGTGGAGGTGCCCAGGCTGAGTGGAGTGCAAGTTCCCAGGCAGAGTGGGATTGGAAGTGCCCAGGCTGAGTGGAGTGAATGTACCCAGGCTGAGTGGAGTGGAGGGGCCCAGGCTGAGTGGAGTGCAGGTTCCCAGGCAGAGTGGGATTGGAAGTGCCCAGGCTGAGTGGAGTGAATGTGCCCAGGCTGAGTGGAGTGGAGGTGCCCAGGCTGAGTAGAGTTGGGATTCCCTGGCAGAGTGGGACTGGAAGTGCCAACGGTGAGTGGAGTGAATGTGCCCAGGCTGAGTGGAGTGGAGGTGCCCAGGCTGAGTGGAGTTGGGGTTCCCTGGCAGAGTGGGACTGGAAGTGCCAACGCTGAGTGGAGTGAATGTGCCCCCGGCTGAGTGGAGTGGAGGTGCCCAGGCTGAGTGGAGCGCAGGTTCCCAGGCAGAGTGGGATTGGAAGTGCCCAGGCTGAGTGGAGTAATGTACCCAGGCTGAGTGGAGTGCAGGTGCCCAGGCTGAGTGGAGTGCAGGTTCCCAGGCAGAGTGGGATTGGAAGTGCCCAGGCTGAGTGGAGTGAATGTGCCCAGGCTGAGTGGAGTTGAGGTGCCCAGGCCGAGTGGAGTGCAGGTTCCCAGGCAGAGTGGGACTGGAAGTGCCCAGGCTGAGTGGAGTGAATGTGCCCAGGCTGAGTGGAGTGGAGGTGCCCAGGCCGAGTGGAGTGCAGGTTCCCAGGCAGAGTGGGACTGGAAGTGCCCAGGCTGAGTGGAGTGAATGTGCCCAGGCTGAGTGGAGTGGAGGTGCCCAGGCTGAGTGGATTTGGGGTTCCCTGGCAGAGTGGGACTGGAAGTGCCAAGGCTGAGTGGAGTGAATGTGCCCAGGCTGAGTGGAGTGGAGGTGCCCAGGCTGAGTGGAGTGCAGGTTCCCAGGCAGAGTGGGATTGGAAGTGCCCAGGCTGAGTGGAGTGAATGTACCCAGGCTGAGTGGAGTGGAGGTGCCCAGGCTGAGTGGAGTGCAGGTTCCCAGGCAGAGTGGGATTGGAAGTGCCCAGGCTGAGTGGAGTGAATGTGCCCAGGCTGAGTGGAGTGGAGGTGCCCAGGCGGAGTGGAGTGAATGTGCCCTGGCTGAGTGGAGTGAATGTGCCCAGGCTGAGTGGAGTGAATGTGCCCAGGCTGAGTGGAGAGAATGTGCCCAGGCTGAGTGGAGAGAATGTGCCCAGGCTGAGTGGATTGGAGGTGCCCAGGCTGAGTGGAGTGCAGGTTCCCAGGCAGAGTGGGACTGGAAGTGCCCAGGCTGAGTGGAGTGAATGTGCCCAGGCTGAGTGGAGTGAATGATCCCAGGCTGAATGGGAGTCAATGTGCCTAGACAGAGTGGAGTGAATGTGCCCAGGCTGAGTGGAGTGGAGGTGCCCAGGCTGAGTGGAGTTGGGGTTCCCAGGCAGAGAGGGACTGGAAGTGCCCTGGCTGAGTGGAGTGAATGTGCCCAAGCTGCGTGGAGTGGAGGTTCCCAGGCTGAGTGGAGTGCAGGTTCCCAGCAGAGTGGGACTGGAAGTGCCCAGGCTGAGTGGAGTGAATGTGCCCAGGCTGAGTGGAGTTGGGGTTCCCTGGCAGAGTGGGACTGGAAGTGCCAAGGCTGAGTGGAGTGAATGTGCCCAGGCTGAGTGGAGTGGAGGTGCCCAGGCTGAGTGGAGTGCTGGTTCCCAGGCAGAGTGGGATTGGAAGTTCCCAGGCTGAGTGGAGTGAATGTCTCCAGGCTGAGTGGATTGCATGTGCCCAGGCTGAGTGGAGTGCAGGTTCCCTGGCAGAGTGGGATTGGAAGTGCCCAGGCTGAGTGGAGTGAATGTGCCCAGGCTGACTGGAGTGGAGGTGCCCAGGCTGAGTGGAGTGCAGGCACCCAGGCAGAGTGGGATTGGAAGTGCCCAGGCTGAGTGGAGTGAATGTGCCCAGGCTGAATGGAGTGGAGGTGCCCAGGCCGAGTGGAGTGCAGGTTCCCAGGCAGAGTGGGACTGGAAGTGCCCAGGCTGAGTGGAGTGAATGTGCCCAGGCTGAGTGGAGTGGAGGTGCCCAGGCTGAGTGGATTTGGGGTTCCCTGGCAGAGTGGGACTGGAAGTGCCAAGGCTGAGTGGAGTGAATGTGCCCAGGCTGAGTGGAGTGGAGGTGCCCAGGCGGAGTGGAGTGAATGTGCCCTGGCTGAGTGGAGTGAATGTGCCCAGGCTGAGTGGAGTGAATGTGCCCAGGCTGAGTGGAGTGAATGATCCCAGGCTGAATGGGAGTCAATGTGCCTAGACAGAGTGGAGTGAATGTGCCCAGGCTGAGTGGAGTGGAGGTGCCCAGGCTGAGTGGAGTTGGGGTTCCCAGGCAGAGAGGGACTGGAAGTGCCCTGGCTGAGTGGAGTGAATGTGCCCAAGCTGCGTGGAGTGGAGGTTCCCAGGCTGAGTGGAGTGCAGGTTCCCAGCAGAGTGGGACTGGAAGTGCCCAGGCTGAGTGGATTGAATGTGCCCAGGCTGAGTGGAGTGAATGTGCCCAGGCAGAGTGGAGTGAATGTGCCCAGGCTGAGTGGAGTGGAGGTGCCCAGGCTGAGTGGAGTGCAGGTTCCCAGGCAGAGTGGGACTGGAAGTGCCCAGGCTGAGTGGAGTGAATGTGCCCAGGCTGAATGGAGTGGAGGTGCCCAGGCTGAGTGGAGTGCAGGTTCCCAGGCAGAGTGGGATTGGAAGTGCCTAGACAGAGTAGAGTGAATGTGCCCGGCCGCCGGAGCCCGAAACGTGCGTGTCCCCATTGCCTTGAATGGGCGCGGAGAGAGGGGGGCGCTTTTTGGCTCGTGGCGCGGGCACCGTTGCGCCAAAGCGTCAAGTGTCACACCTACCCGTGCTCGGGGCGGCCCCTTGGAGCTAACTAGCTGGGTCTGGAGGGGCTGCTAGGCCGCCCAGGAGAACGGGTCCAAACCGCGTTCCGATCGGACGAGAATTGAGGGCGGGACACAGTTCCGCGGTTCACTTTCCGCCCGGGCAAAGGGCCTATAACTTGCGGCGGGAGGGCTTAAGAGTGGGCCCCCGCGAGTCGGGTGGAGAGCCGGGTGTGGAGAGGAGTAGCGGAGGTTCCCAGTCAGAGTGGGAGTGGATGTTCCTGGGCAGAGTGGGACTGGAAGTGCCCAGGCTGAGTGGAGTGAATGTGCCCTGGCTGAGTGGAGTGAATGTGCCCAGGCTGAGTGGAGTGAATGTGCCCAGGCTGAGTGGAGTGAATGTGCCCAGGCTGACTGGAGAGAATGTGCCCAGGCTGAGTGGATTGGAGGTGCCCAGGCTGAGTGGAGTGCAGGTTCCCAGGCAGAGTGGGACTGGAAGTGCCCAGGCTGAGTGGAGTGAATGTGCCCAGGCTGAGTGGAGTGAGTGTTCCCAGGCTGAATGGGAGTCAATGTGCCTAGACAGAGTGGAGTGAATGTGCCCAGGCTGAGTGGAGTGGAGGTGCCCAGGCTGAGTGGAGTTGGGGTTCCCAGGCAGAGAGGGACTGGAAGTGCCCTGGCTGAGTGGAGTGAATGTTCCCAGGCTGCGTGGAGTGGAGGTTCCCAGGCTGAGTGGAGTGCAGGTTCCCAGCAGAGTGGGATTGGAAGTACCCAGGCTGAGTGGAGTGGAGGTGCCCAGGCTGAGTGGAGTGCAGGTTCCCAGGCAGAGTGGGATTGGAAGTGCCCAGGCTGAGTGGAGTGAATGTGCCCAGGCTGAGTGGAGTGGAGGTGCCCAGGCTGAGTGGAGTTGGGGTTCCCTGGCAGAGTGGGACTGGATGTGCCAAGGCTGAGTGGAGTGAATGTACCCAGGCTGAGTGGAGTGGAGGTGCCCAGGCTGAGTGGAGTGCTAGTTCCCATGCAGAGTGGGATTGGAAGTTCCCAGGCTGAGTGGAGTGAATGTCCCCAGGCTGAGTGGATTGCATGTGCCCAGGCTGAGTGGAGTGCAGGTTCCCTGGCAGAGTGGGATTGGAAGTGCCCAGGCTGAGTGGAGTGAATGTGCCCAGGCTGACTGGAGTGGAGGTGCCCAGGCCGAGTGGAGTGCAGGTTCCCAGGCAGAGTGGGACTGGAAGTGCCCAGGCGGAGTGGAGTGAATGTACTCAGGCTGAATGGGAGTCAATGTGCCTAGACAGAGTGGAGTGAATGTGCCCGGCCGCCGGAGCCCGAAACGTGTGTTTCCCCATTGCCTTGAATGGGCGCGGAGAGAGGGGGGCGCTTTTTGGCTCGTGGCGCGGGCACCGTTGCGCCAAAGCGTCAAGTGTCACACCTCCCCGTGCTCGGGGCGGCCCCTTGGAGCTAACTGGCTGGGTCTGGAGGGGCTGCGAGGCCGCCCAGGAGAACGGGTCCAAACCGCGTTCCGATCGGACGAGAATTGAGGGCGGGACACAGTTCCGCGGTTCACTTTCCGCCCGGGCAAAGGGCCTATAACTTGCGGCGGGAGGGCTTAAGAGTGGGCCCTTGCGAGTCGGGTGGAGAGCCGGGTGTGGAGAGGAGTAGCGGAGGTTCCCAGTCAGAGTGGGAGTGGAGGTTCCTGGGCAGAGTGGGACTGGAAGTGCCCAGGCTGAGTGGAGTGAATGTGCCCTGGCTGAGTGGAGTGGAGATGCCCAGGCCGAGTGGAGTGCAGGTTCCCAGGCAGAGTGTGACTGAAAGTGCCCAGGCTGAGTGGAGTGAATGTGCCCAGGCTGAGTGGAGTGGAGGTGCCCAGGCTGAGTGGAGTTGGGGTTCCCTGGCAGAGTGGGACTGGAAGTGCCAAGGCTGAGTGGAGTGAAGGTACCCAGGCTGAGTGGAGTGGAGGCGCCCAGGCTGAGTGGAGTGCAGGTTCCCAGCAGAGTGGGACTGGAAGTGCCCAGGCTGTGTGGAGTGAATGTGCCCAGGCTGAATGGAGTGGAGGTGCCCAGGCTGAGTGGAGGTGCCCAGGCTGAGTGGAGTGAATGTGCCCTGGCTGAGTGGAGTGAATGTGCCCAGGCTGAGTGGAGTGAATGTGCCCAGGCTGAGTGGAGTGGAGGTGCCCAGGCCGAGTGGAGTGCAGGTTCCCAGGCAGAGTGGGACTGAAAGTGCCCAGGCTGAGTGGAGTGAATGTGCCCAGGCTGAATGGAGTGGAGGTGCCCAGGCTGAGTGGAGTGCAGGTTCCCTGGCAGAGTGGGATTGGAAGTGCCCAGGCTGAGTGGAGTGAATGTGCCCAGGCTGAGTGGAGTGGAGGTGCCCAGGCTGAGTGGAGTTGGGGTTCCCTGGCAGAGTGGGACTGGAAGTGCCAAGGCTGAGTGGAGTGAAGGTACCCAGGCTGAGTGGAGTGGAGATGCCCAGGCTGAGTGGAGTGCAGGTTCCCAGCAGAGTGGGACTGGAAGTGCCCAGGCTGAGTGGAGTGAATGTGCCCAGGCTGAATGGAGTGGAGGTGCCCAGGCTGAGTGGAGGTGCCCAGGCTGAGTGGAGTGCAGGTTCCCAGGCAGAGTGGGATTGGAAGTGCCCAGGCTGAATGGAGTGGAGGTGCCCAGGCTGAGTGGAGGTGCCCAGGCTGAGTGGAGTGCAAGTTCCCAGGCAGAGTGGGATTGGAAGTGCCCAGGCTGAGTGGAGTGAATGTACCCAGGCTGAGTGGAGTGGAGGGGCCCAGGCTGAGTGGAGTGCAGGTTCCCAGGCAGAGTGGGATTGGAAGTGCCCAGGCTGAGTGGAGTGAATGTGCCCAGGCTGAGTGGAGTGGAGGTGCCCAGGCTGAGTAGAGTTGGGATTCCCTGGCAGAGTGGGACTGGAAGTGCCAACGGTGAGTGGAGTGAATGTGCCCAGGCTGAGTGGAGTGGAGGTGCCCAGGCTGAGTGGAGTTGGGGTTCCCTGGCAGAGTGGGACTGGAAGTGCCAACGCTGAGTGGAGTGAATGTGCCCCCGGCTGAGTGGAGTGGAGGTGCCCAGGCTGAGTGGAGCGCAGGTTCCCAGGCAGAGTGGGATTGGAAGTGCCCAGGCTGAGTGGAGTAATGTACCCAGGCTGAGTGGAGTGCAGGTGCCCAGGCTGAGTGGAGTGCAGGTTCCCAGGCAGAGTGGGATTGGAAGTGCCCAGGCTGAGTGGAGTGAATGTGCCCAGGCTGAGTGGAGTTGAGGTGCCCAGGCCGAGTGGAGTGCAGGTTCCCAGGCAGAGTGGGACTGGAAGTGCCCAGGCTGAGTGGAGTGAATGTGCCCAGGCTGAGTGGAGTGGAGGTGCCCAGGCCGAGTGGAGTGCAGGTTCCCAGGCAGAGTGGGACTGGAAGTGCCCAGGCTGAGTGGAGTGAATGTGCCCAGGCTGAGTGGAGTGGAGGTGCCCAGGCTGAGTGGATTTGGGGTTCCCTGGCAGAGTGGGACTGGAAGTGCCAAGGCTGAGTGGAGTGAATGTGCCCAGGCTGAGTGGAGTGGAGGTGCCCAGGCTGAGTGGAGTGCAGGTTCCCAGGCAGAGTGGGATTGGAAGTGCCCAGGCTGAATGGAGTGGAGGTGCCCAGGCTGAGTGGAGGTGCCCAGGCTGAGTGGAGTGCAAGTTCCCAGGCAGAGTGGGATTGGAAGTGCCCAGGCTGAGTGGAGTGAATGTACCCAGGCTGAGTGGAGTGGAGGGGCCCAGGCTGAGTGGAGTGCAGGTTCCCAGGCAGAGTGGGATTGGAAGTGCCCAGGCTGAGTGGAGTGAATGTGCCCAGGCTGAGTGGAGTGGAGGTGCCCAGGCTGAGTAGAGTTGGGATTCCCTGGCAGAGTGGGACTGGAAGTGCCAACGGTGAGTGGAGTGAATGTGCCCAGGCTGAGTGGAGTGGAGGTGCCCAGGCTGAGTGGAGTTGGGGTTCCCTGGCAGAGTGGGACTGGAAGTGCCAACGCTGAGTGGAGTGAATGTGCCCCCGGCTGAGTGGAGTGGAGGTGCCCAGGCTGAGTGGAGCGCAGGTTCCCAGGCAGAGTGGGATTGGAAGTGCCCAGGCTGAGTGGAGTAATGTACCCAGGCTGAGTGGAGTGCAGGTGCCCAGGCTGAGTGGAGTGCAGGTTCCCAGGCAGAGTGGGATTGGAAGTGCCCAGGCTGAGTGGAGTGAATGTGCCCAGGCTGAGTGGAGTTGAGGTGCCCAGGCCGAGTGGAGTGCAGGTTCCCAGGCAGAGTGGGACTGGAAGTGCCCAGGCTGAGTGGAGTGAATGTGCCCAGGCTGAGTGGAGTGGAGGTGCCCAGGCCGAGTGGAGTGCAGGTTCCCAGGCAGAGTGGGACTGGAAGTGCCCAGGCTGAGTGGAGTGAATGTGCCCAGGCTGAGTGGAGTGGAGGTGCCCAGGCTGAGTGGATTTGGGGTTCCCTGGCAGAGTGGGACTGGAAGTGCCAAGGCTGAGTGGAGTGAATGTGCCCAGGCTGAGTGGAGTGGAGGTGCCCAGGCTGAGTGGAGTGCAGGTTCCCAGGCAGAGTGGGATTGGAAGTGCCCAGGCTGAGTGGAGTGAATGTACCCAGGCTGAGTGGAGTGGAGGTGCCCAGGCTGAGTGGAGTGCAGGTTCCCAGGCAGAGTGGGATTGGAAGTGCCCAGGCTGAGTGGAGTGAATGTGCCCAGGCTGAGTGGAGTGGAGGTGCCCAGGCGGAGTGGAGTGAATGTGCCCTGGCTGAGTGGAGTGAATGTGCCCAGGCTGAGTGGAGTGAATGTGCCCAGGCTGAGTGGAGAGAATGTGCCCAGGCTGAGTGGAGAGAATGTGCCCAGGCTGAGTGGATTGGAGGTGCCCAGGCTGAGTGGAGTGCAGGTTCCCAGGCAGAGTGGGACTGGAAGTGCCCAGGCTGAGTGGAGTGAATGTGCCCAGGCTGAGTGGAGTGAATGATCCCAGGCTGAATGGGAGTCAATGTGCCTAGACAGAGTGGAGTGAATGTGCCCAGGCTGAGTGGAGTGGAGGTGCCCAGGCTGAGTGGAGTTGGGGTTCCCAGGCAGAGAGGGACTGGAAGTGCCCTGGCTGAGTGGAGTGAATGTGCCCAAGCTGCGTGGAGTGGAGGTTCCCAGGCTGAGTGGAGTGCAGGTTCCCAGCAGAGTGGGACTGGAAGTGCCCAGGCTGAGTGGAGTGAATGTGCCCAGGCTGAGTGGAGTGAATGTGCCCAGGCAGAGTGGAGTGAATGTGCCCAGGCTGAGTGGAGTGGAGGTGCCCAGGCTGAGTGGAGTGCAGGTTCCCAGGCAGAGTGGGACTGGAAGTGCCCAGGCTGAGTGGAGTGAATGTGCCCAGGCTGAATGGAGTGGAGGTGCCCAGGCTGAGTGGAGTGCAGGTTCCCAGGCAGAGTGGGATTGGAAGTGCCCAGGCTGAGTGGAGTGAATGTGCCTAGGCTGAGTGGAGTGGAGGTGCCCAGGCTGAATGGAGTTGGGGTTCCCTGGCAGAGTGGGACTGGAAGTGCCAACGGTGAGTGGAGTGAATGTGCCCAGGCTGAGTGGAGTGGAGGTGCCCAGGCTGAGTGGAGTTGGGGTTCCCTGGCAGAGTGGGACTGGAAGTGCCAACGCTGAGTGGAGTGAATGTGCCCAGGCTGAGTGGAGTGGAGGTGCCCAGGCTGAGTGGAGTGCTGGTTCCCAGGCAGAGTGGGATTGGAAGTGCCCAGGCTGAGTGGAGTAATGTACCCAGGCTGAGTGGAGTGCAGGTGCCCAGGCTGAGAGGAGTGCACGTTCCCAGGCAGAGTGGGATTGGAAGTGCCCAGGCTGAGTGGAGTGAATGTGCCCAGGCTGAGTGGAGTGAATGTGCCCAGGCTGAATGGGAGTCAATGTGCCTAGACAGAGTGGAGTGAATGTGCCCGGCCGCCGGAGCCCGAAACGTGCGTTTCCCCATTGCCTTGAATGGGCGCGCAGAGAGGGGGGCGCTTTTTGGCTCGTGGCGCGGGCACCGTTGCGCCAAAGCATCAAGTGTCACCCTCCCCGTGCTCGGGGCGGCCCCTTGGAGCTAACTGGCTGGGTCTGGAGGGGCTGCGAGGCCGCCCAGGAGAACGGGTCCAAACCGCGTTCCGATCGGACGAGAATTGAGGGCCGGACACAGTTCCGCGGTTCACTTTCCGCCCGGGCAAAGGGCCTATAACTTGCGGCGGGAGGGCTAAAGAGTGGGCCCCCGCGAGTCGGGTGGAGAGCCGGGTGTGGAGAGGAGTAGCGGAGGTTCCCAGTCAGAGTGGGAGTGGAGGTTCCTGGGCAGAGTGGGAATGGAAGTGCCCAGGCTGAGTGGAGTGAATGTGCCCTGGCTGAGTGGAGTGAATGTGGCCAGGCTGAGTGGAGTGGAGGTGCCCAGGCTGAGTGGAGTGCAGGCACCCAGGCAGAGTGGGATTGGAAGTGCCCAGGCTGAGTGGAGTGAATGTGCCCAGGCTGAGTGGAGTGGAGGTGCCCAGGCCGAGTGGAGTGCAGGTTCCCAGGCAGAGTGTGATTGGAAGTGCCCAGGCTGAGTGGAGTGAATGTGCCCAGGCTGAGTGGAGTGGAGGTGCCCAGGCTGAGTGGATTTGGGGTTCCCTGGCAGAGTGGGACTGGAAGTGCCAAGGCTGAGTGGAGTGAATGTGCCCAGGCTGAGTGGAGTGGAGGTGCCCAGGCTGAGTGGAGTGCAGGTTCCCAGGCAGAGTGGGATTGGAAGTGCCCAGGCTGAGTGGGGTGAATGTACCCAGGCTGAGTGGAGTGGAGGTGCCCAGGCTGAGTGGAGTGCAGGTTCCCAGGCAGAGTGGGATTGGAAGTGCCCAGGCTGAGTGGAGTGAATGTGCCCAGGCTGAGTGGAGTGGAGGTGCCCAGGCGGAGTGGAGTGAATGTGCCCTGGCTGAGTGGAGTGAATGTGCCCAGGCTGAGTGGAGTGAATGTGCCCAGGCTGAGTGGAGAGAATGTGCCCAGGCTGAGTGGAGAGAATGTGCCCAGGCTGAGTGGATTGGAGGTGCCAAGGCTGAGTGGAGTGCAGGTTCCCAGGCAGAGTTGGACTGGAAGTGCCCAGGCTGAGTGGAGTGAATGTGCCCAGGCTGAGTGGAGTGAATGATCCCAGGCTGAATGGGAGTCAATGTGCCTAGACAGAGTGGAGTGAATGTGCCCAGGCTGAGTGGAGTGGAGGTGCCCAGGCTGAGTGGAGTTGGGGTTCCCAGGCAGAGAGGGACTGGAAGTTCCCTGGCTGAGTGGAGTGAATGTGCCCAAGCTGCGTGGAGTGGAGGTTCCCAGGCTGAGTGGAGTGCAGGTTCCCAGCAGAGTGGGACTGGAAGTGCCCAGGCTGAGTGGAGTGAATGTGCCCAGGCTGAGTGGAGTGAATGTGCCCAGGCAGAGTGGAGTGAATGTGCCCAGGCTGAGTGGAGTGAATGTGCCCAGGCTGACTGGAGAGAATGTGCCCAGGCTGAGTGGATTGGAGGTGCCCAGGCTGAGTGGAGTGCAGGTTCCCAGGCAGAGTGGGACTGGAAGTGCCCAGGCTGAGTGGAGTGAATGTGCCCAGGCTGAGTGGAGTGAGTGTTCCCAGGCTGAATGGGAGTCAATGTGCCTAGACAGAGTGGAGTGAATGTGCCCAGGCTGAGTGGAGTGGAGGTGCCCTGGCTGAGTGGAGTTGGGGTTCCCAGGCAGAGAGGGACTGGAAGTGCCCTGGCTGAGTGGAGTGAATGTTCCCAGGCTGAGTGGAGTGGAGGTGCCCAGGCTGAGTGGAGTTGGGGTTCCCAGGCAGAGAGGGACTGGAAGTGCCCTGGCTGAGTGGAGTGAATGTTCCCAGGCTGCGTGGAGTGGAGGTTCCCAGGCTGAGTGGAGTGCAGGTTCCCAGGCAGAGTGGGATTGGAAGTGCCCAGGCTGAGTGGAGTGAATGTGCCCAGGCTGAGTGGAGTGGAGGTGCCCAGGCTGAGTGGAGTTGGGGTTCCCTGGCAGAGTGGGACTGGATGTGCCAAGGCTGAGTGGAGTGAATGTACCCAGGCTGAGTGGAGTGGAGGTGCCCAGGCTGAGTGGAGTGCTAGTTCCCAGGCAGAGTGGGATTGGAAGTTCCCAGGTTGAGTGGAGTGAATGTCCCCAGGCTGAGTGGATTGCATGTGCCCAGGCTGAGTGGAGTGCAGGTTCCCTGGCAGAGTGGGATTGGAAGTGCCCAGGCTGAGTGGAGTGAATGTGCCCAGGCTGACTGGAGTGGAGGTGCCCAGGCCGAGTGGAGTGCAGGTTCCCAGGCAGAGTGGGACTGGAAGTGCCCAGGCGGAGTGGAGTGAATGTACTCAGGCTGAATGGGAGTCAATGTGCCTAGACAGAGTTGAGTGAATGTGCCCGGCCGCCGGAGCCCGAAACGTGCGTTTCCCCATTGCCTTGAATGGGCGCGGAGAGAGGGGGGCGCTTTTTGGCTCGTGGCGCGGGCACCGTTGCGCCAAAGCGTCAAGTGTCACACCTCCCCGTGCTCGGGGCGGCCCCTTGGAGCTAACTGGCTGGGTCTGGAGGGGCTGCGAGGCCGCCCAGGAGAACGGGTCCAAACCGCGTTCCGATCGGACGAGAATTGAGGGCGGGACACAGTTCCGCGGTTCACTTTCCGCCCGGGCAAAGGGCCTATAACTTGCGGCGGGAGGGCTTAAGAGTGGGCCCTTGCGAGTCGGGTGGAGAGCCGGGTGTGGAGAGGAGTAGCGGAGGTTCCCAGTCAGAGTGGGAGTGGAGGTTCCCGGGCAGAGTGGGACTGGAAGTGCCCAGGCTGAGTGGAGTGAATGTGCCCTGGCTGATTGGAGTGGAGATGCCCAGGCCGAGTGGAGTGCAGGTTCCCAGGCAGAGTGTGACTGAAAGTGCCCAGGCTGAGTGGAGTGAATGTGCCCAGGCTGAATGGAGTGGAGGTGCCCAGGCTGAATGGAGTGCAGGTTCCCTGGCAGAGTGGGATTGGAAGTGCCCAGGCTCAGTGGGGTGAATGTGCCCAGGCTGACTGGAGTGGAGGTGCCCAGGCTGAGTGGATTTGGGGTTCCCTGGCAGAGTGGGACTGGAAGTGCCAAGGCTGAGTGGAGTGAATGTGCCCAGGCTGAGTGGAGTGGAGGTGCCCAGGCTGAGTGGAGTGCAGGTTCCCAGGCAGAGTGGGATTGGAAGTGCCCAGGCTGAGTGGGGTGAATGTACCCAGGCTGAGTGGAGTGGAGGTGCCCAGGCTGAGTGGAGTGCAGGTTCCCAGGCAGAGTGGGATTGGAAGTGCCCAGGCTGAGTGGAGTGAATGTGCCCAGGCTGAGTGGAGTGGAGGTGCCCAGGCGGAGTGGAGTGAATGTGCCCTGGCTGAGTGGAGTGAATGTGCCCAGGCTGAGTGGAGTGAATGTGCCCAGGCTGAGTGGAGAGAATGTGCCCAGGCTGAGTGGAGAGAATGTGCCCAGGCTGAGTGGATTGGAGGTGCCAAGGCTGAGTGGAGTGCAGGTTCCCAGGCAGAGTTGGACTGGAAGTGCCCAGGCTGAGTGGAGTGAATGTGCCCAGGCTGAGTGGAGTGAATGATCCCAGGCTGAATGGGAGTCAATGTGCCTAGACAGAGTGGAGTGAATGTGCCCAGGCTGAGTGGAGTGGAGGTGCCCAGGCTGAGTGGAGTTGGGGTTCCCAGGCAGAGAGGGACTGGAAGTTCCCTGGCTGAGTGGAGTGAATGTGCCCAAGCTGCGTGGAGTGGAGGTTCCCAGGCTGAGTGGAGTGCAGGTTCCCAGCAGAGTGGGACTGGAAGTGCCCAGGCTGAGTGGAGTGAATGTGCCCAGGCTGAGTGGAGTGAATGTGCCCAGGCAGAGTGGAGTGAATGTGCCCAGGCTGAGTGGAGTGAATGTGCCCAGGCTGACTGGAGAGAATGTGCCCAGGCTGAGTGGATTGGAGGTGCCCAGGCTGAGTGGAGTGCAGGTTCCCAGGCAGAGTGGGACTGGAAGTGCCCAGGCTGAGTGGAGTGAATGTGCCCAGGCTGAGTGGAGTGAGTGTTCCCAGGCTGAATGGGAGTCAATGTGCCTAGACAGAGTGGAGTGAATGTGCCCAGGCTGAGTGGAGTGGAGGTGCCCAGGCTGAGTGGAGTTGGGGTTCCCAGGCAGAGAGGGACTGGAAGTGCCCTGGCTGAGTGGAGTGAATGTTCCCAGGCTGAGTGGAGTGGAGGTGCCCAGGCTGAGTGGAGTTGGGGTTCCCAGGGAGAGAGGGACTGGAAGTGCCCTGGCTGAGTGGAGTGAATGTTCCCAGGCTGCGTGGAGTGGAGGTTCCCAGGCTGAGTGGAGTGCAAGTTCCCAGGCAGAGTGGGATTGGAAGTGCCCAGGCTGAGTGGAGTGAATGTGCCCAGGCTGAGTGGAGTGGAGGTGCCCAGGCTGAGTGGAGTTGGGGTTCCCTGGCAGAGTGGGACTGGATGTGCCAAGGCTGAGTGGAGTGAATGTACCCAGGCTGAGTGGAGTGGAGGTGCCCAGGCTGAGTGGAGTGCTAGTTCCCAGGCAGAGTGGGATTGGAAGTTCCCAGGCTGAGTGGAGTGAATGTCCCCAGGCTGAGTGGATTGCATGTGCCCAGGCTGAGTGGAGTGCAGGTTCCCTGGCAGAGTGGGATTGGAAGTGCCCAGGCTGAGTGGAGTGAATGTGCCCAGGCTGACTGGAGTGGAGGTGCCCAGGCCGAGTGGAGTGCAGGTTCCCAGGCAGAGTGGGACTGGAAGTGCCCAGGCGGAGTGGAGTGAATGTACTCAGGCTGAATGGGAGTCAATGTGCCTAGACAGAGTGGAGTGAATGTGCCCGGCCGCCGGAGCCCGAAACGTGCGTTTCCCCATTGCCTTGAATGGGCGCGGAGAGAGGGGGGCGCTTTTTGGCTCGTGGCGCGGGCACCGTTGCGCCAAAGCGTCAAGTGTCACACCTCCCCGTGCTCGGGGCGGCCCCTTGGAGCTAACTGGCTGGGTCTGGAGGGGCTGCGAGGCCGCCCAGGAGAACGGGTCCAAACCGCGTTCCGATCGGACGAGAATTGAGGGCGGGACACAGTTCCGCGGTTCACTTTCCGCCCGGGCAAACGGCCTATAACTTGCGGCGGGAGGGCTTAAGAGTGGGCCCTTGCGAGTCGGGTGGAGAGCCGGGTGTGGAGAGGAGTAGCGGAGGTTCCCAGTCAGAGTGGGAGTGGAGGTTCCTGGGCAGAGTGGGACTGGAAGTGCCCAGGCTGAGTGGAGTGAATGTGCCCTGGCTGAGTGGAGTGGAGATGCCCAGGCCGAGTGGAGTGCAGGTTCCCAGGCAGAGTGTGACTGAAAGTGCCCAGGCTGAGTGGAGTGAATGTGCCCAGGCTGAATGGAGTGGAGGTGCCCAGGCTGAGTGGAGTGCAGGTTCCCTGGCAGAGTGGGATTGGAAGTGCCCAGGCTCAGTGGAGTGAATGTGCCCAGGCTGAGTGGAGTGGAGGTGCCCAGGCTGAGTGGAGTTGGGGTTCCCTGGCAGAGTGGGACTGGAAGTGCCAAGGCTGAGTGGAGTGAAGGTACCCAGGCTGAGTGGAGTGGAGGTGCCCAGGCTGAGTGGAGTGCAGGTTCCCAGCAGAGTGGGACTGGAAGTGCCCAGGCTGTGTGGAGTGAATGTGCCCAGGCTGAATGGAGTGGAGGTGCCCAGGCTGAGTGGAGGTGCCCAGGCTGAGTGGAGTGAATGTGCCCTGGCTGAGTGGAGTGAATGTGCCCAGGCTGAGTGGAGTGAATGTGCCCAGGCTGAGTGGAGTGGAGGTGCCCAGGCCGAGTGGAGTGCAGGTTCCCAGGCAGAGTGGGACTGAAAGTGCCCAGGCTGAGTGGAGTGAATGTGCCCAGGCTGAATGGAGTGGAGGTGCCCAGGCTGAGTGGAGTGCAGGTTCCCTGGCAGAGTGGGATTGGAAGTGCCCAGGCTGAGTGGAGTGAATGTGCCCAGGCTGAGTGGAGTGGAGGTGCCCAGGCTGAGTGGAGTTGGGGTTCCCTGGCAGAGTGGGACTGGAAGTGCCAAGGCTGAGTGGAGTGAAGGTACCCAGGCTGAGTGGAGTGGAGATGCCCAGGCTGAGTGGAGTGCAGGTTCCCAGCAGAGTGGGACTGGAAGTGCCCAGGCTGAGTGGAGTGAATGTGCCTAGGCTGAATGGAGTGGAGGTGCCCAGGCTGAGTGGAGGTGCCCAGGCTGAGTGGAGTGCAGGTTCCCAGGCAGAGTGGGATTGGAAGTGCCCAGGCTGAATGGAGTGGAGGTGCCCAGGCTGAGTGGAGGTGCCCAGGCTGAGTGGAGTGCAAGTTCCCAGGCAGAGTGGGATTGGAAGTGCCCAGGCTGAGTGGAGTGAATGTACCCAGGCTGAGTGGAGTGGAGGGGCCCAGGCTGAGTGGAGTGCAGGTTCCCAGGCAGAGTGGGATTGGAAGTGCCCAGGCTGAGTGGAGTGAATGTGCCCAGGCTGAGTGGAGTGGAGGTGCCCAGGCTGAGTAGAGTTGGGGTTCCCTGGCAGAGTGGGACTGGAAGTGCCAACGGTGAGTGGAGTGAATGTGCCCAGGCTGAGTGGAGTGGAGGTGCCCAGGCTGAGTGGAGTTGGGGTTCCCTGGCAGAGTGGGACTGGAAGTGCCAACGCTGAGTGGAGTGAATGTGCCCCCGGCTGAGTGGAGTGGAGGTGCCCAGGCTGAGTGGAGCGCAGGTTCCCAGGCAGAGTGGGATTGGAAGTGCCCAGGCTGAGTGGAGTAATGTACCCAGGCTGAGTGGAGTGCAGGTGCCCAGGCTGAGTGGAGTGCAGGTTCCCAGGCAGAGTGGGATTGGAAGTGCCCAGGCTGAGTGGAGTGAATGTGCCCAGGCTGAGTGGAGTTGAGGTGCCCAGGCCGAGTGGAGTGCAGGTTCCCAGGCAGAGTGGGACTGGAAGTGCCCAGGCTGAGTGGAGTGAATGTGCCCAGGCTGAGTGGAGTGGAGGTGCCCAGGCCGAGTGGAGTGCAGGTTCCCAGGCAGAGTGGGACTGGAAGTGCCCAGGCTGAGTGGAGTGAATGTGCCCAGGCTGAGTGGAGTGGAGGTGCCCAGGCTGAGTGGATTTGGGGTTCCCTGGCAGAGTGGGACTGGAAGTGCCAAGGCTGAGTGGAGTGAATGTGCCCAGGCTGAGTGGAGTGGAGGTGCCCAGGCTGAGTGGAGTGCAGGTTCCCAGGCAGAGTGGGATTGGAAGTGCCCAGGCTGAGTGGAGTGAATGTACCCAGGCTGAGTGGAGTGGAGGTGCCCAGGCTGAGTGGAGTGCAGGTTCCCAGGCAGAGTGGGATTGGAAGTGCCCAGGCTGAGTGGAGTGAATGTGCCCAGGCTGAGTGGAGTGGAGGTGCCCAGGCGGAGTGGAGTGAATGTGCCCTGGCTGAGTGGAGTGAATGTGCCCAGGCTGAGTGGAGTGAATGTGCCCAGGCTGAGTGGAGAGAATGTGCCCAGGCTGAGTGGAGAGAATGTGCCCAGGCTGAGTGGATTGGAGGTGCCCAGGCTGAGTGGAGTGCAGGTTCCCAGGCAGAGTGGGACTGGAAGTGCCCAGGCTGAGTGGAGTGAATGTGCCCAGGCTGAGTGGAGTGAATGATCCCAGGCTGAATGGGAGTCAATGTGCCTAGACAGAGTGGAGTGAATGTGCCCAGGCTGAGTGGAGTGGAGGTGCCCAGGCTGAGTGGAGTTGGGGTTCCCAGGCAGAGAGGGACTGGAAGTGCCCTGGCTGAGTGGAGTGAATGTGCCCAAGCTGCGTGGAGTGGAGGTTCCCAGGCTGAGTGGAGTGCAGGTTCCCAGCAGAGTGGGACTGGAAGTGCCCAGGCTGAGTGGAGTGAATGTGCCCAGGCTGAGTGGAGTGAATGTGCCCAGGCAGAGTGGAGTGAATGTGCCCAGGCTGAGTGGAGTGGAGGTGCCCAGGCTGAGTGGAGTGCAGGTTCCCAGGCAGAGTGGGACTGGAAGTGCCCAGGCTGAGTGGAGTGAATGTGCCCAGGCTGAGTGGAGTGAATGATCCCAGGCTGAATGGGAGTCAATGTGCCTAGACAGAGTGGAGTGAATGTGCCCAGGCTGAGTGGAGTGGAGGTGCCCTGGCTGAGTGGAGTTGGGGTTCCCAGGCAGAGAGGGACTGGAAGTCCCCTGGCTGAGTGGAGTGAATGTTCCCAGGCTGAGTGGAGTGGAGGTGCCCAGGCTGAGTGGAGTTGGGGTTCCCAGGCAGAGAGGGACTGGAAGTGCCCTGGCTGAGTGGAGTGAATGTTCCCAGGCTGCGTGGAGTGGAGGTTCCCAGGCTGAGTGGAGTGCAGGTTCCCAGGCAGAGTGGGATTGGAAGTGCCCAGGCTGAGTGGAGTGAATGTGCCCAGGCTGAGTGGAGTGGAGGTGCCCAGGCTGAGTGGAGTTGGGGTTCCCTGGCAGAGTGGGACTGGATGTGCCAAGGCTGAGTGGAGTGAATGTACCCAGGCTGAGTGGAGTGGAGGTGCCCAGGCTGAGTGGAGTGCTAGTTCCCAGGCAGAGTGGGATTGGAAGTTCCCAGGTTGAGTGGAGTGAATGTCCCCAGGCTGAGTGGATTGCATGTGCCCAGGCTGAGTGGAGTGCAGGTTCCCTGGCAGAGTGGGATTGGAAGTGCCCAGGCTGAGTGGAGTGAATGTGCCCAGGCTGACTGGAGTGGAGGTGCCCAGGCCGAGTGGAGTGCAGGTTCCCAGGCAGAGTGGGACTGGAAGTGCCCAGGCGGAGTGGAGTGAATGTACTCAGGCTGAATGGGAGTCAATGTGCCTAGACAGAGTGGAGTGAATGTGCCCGGCCGCCGGAGCCCGAAACGTGCGTTTCCCCATTGCCTTGAATGGGCGCGGAGAGAGGGGGGCGCTTTTTGGCTCGTGGCGCGGGCACCGTTGCGCCAAAGCGTCAAGTGTCACACCTCCCCGTGCTCGGGGCGGCCCCTTGGAGCTAACTGGCTGGGTCTGGAGGGGCTGCGAGGCCGCCCAGGAGAACGGGTCCAAACCGCGTTCCGATCGGACGAGAATTGAGGGCGGGACACAGTTCCGCGGTTCACTTTCCGCCCGGGCAAAGGGCCTATAACTTGCGGCGGGAGGGCTTAAGAGTGGGCCCTTGCGAGTCGGGTGGAGAGCCGGGTGTGGAGAGGAGTAGCGGAGGTTCCCAGTCAGAGTGGGAGTGGAGGTTCCCGGGCAGAGTGGGACTGGAAGTGCCCAGGCTGAGTGGAGTGAATGTGCCCTGGCTGATTGGAGTGGAGATGCCCAGGCCGAGTGGAGTGCAGGTTCCCAGGCAGAGTGTGACTGAAAGTGCCCAGGCTGAGTGGAGTGAATGTGCCCAGGCTGAATGGAGTGGAGGTGCCCAGGCTGAATGGAGTGCAGGTTCCCTGGCAGAGTGGGATTGGAAGTGCCCAGGCTCAGTGGGGTGAATGTGCCCAGGCTGACTGGAGTGGAGGTGCCCAGGCTGAGTGGATTTGGGGTTCCCTGGCAGAGTGGGACTGGAAGTGCCAAGGCTGAGTGGAGTGAATGTGCCCAGGCTGAGTGGAGTGGAGGTGCCCAGGCTGAGTGGAGTGCAGGTTCCCAGGCAGAGTGGGATTGGAAGTGCCCAGGCTGAGTGGGGTGAATGTACCCAGGCTGAGTGGAGTGGAGGTGCCCAGGCTGAGTGGAGTGCAGGTTCCCAGGCAGAGTGGGATTGGAAGTGCCCAGGCTGAGTGGAGTGAATGTGCCCAGGCTGAGTGGAGTGGAGGTGCCCAGGCGGAGTGGAGTGAATGTGCCCTGGCTGAGTGGAGTGAATGTGCCCAGGCTGAGTGGAGTGAATGTGCCCAGGCTGAGTGGAAAGAATGTGCCCAGGCTGAGTGGAGAGAATGTGCCCAGGCTGAGTGGATTGGAGGTGCCAAGGCTGAGTGGAGTGCAGGTTCCCAGGCAGAGTTGGACTGGAAGTGCCCAGGCTGAGTGGAGTGAATGTGCCCAGGCTGAGTGGAGTGAATGATCCCAGGCTGAATGGGAGTCAATGTGCCTAGACAGAGTGGAGTGAATGTGCCCAGGCTGAGTGGAGTGGAGGTGCCCAGGCTGAGTGGAGTTGGGGTTCCCAGGCAGAGAGGGACTGGAAGTTCCCTGGCTGAGTGGAGTGAATGTGCCCAAGCTGCGTGGAGTGGAGGTTCCCAGGCTGAGTGGAGTGCAGGTTCCCAGCAGAGTGGGACTGGAAGTGCCCAGGCTGAGTGGAGTGAATGTGCCCAGGCTGAGTGGAGTGAATGTGCCCAGGCAGAGTGGAGTGAATGTGCCCAGGCTGAGTGGAGTGAATGTGCCCAGGCTGACTGGAGAGAATGTGCCCAGGCTGAGTGGATTGGAGGTGCCCAGGCTGAGTGGAGTGCAGGTTCCCAGGCAGAGTGGGACTGGAAGTGCCCAGGCTGAGTGGAGTGAATGTGCCCAGGCTGAGTGGAGTGAGTGTTCCCAGGCTGAATGGGAGTCAATGTGCCTAGACAGAGTGGAGTGAATGTGCCCAGGCTGAGTGGAGTGGAGGTGCCCAGGCTGAGTGGAGTTGGGGTTCCCAGGCAGAGAGGGACTGGAAGTGCCCTGGCTGAGTGGAGTGAATGTTCCCAGGCTGAGTGGAGTGGAGGTGCCCAGGCTGAGTGGAGTTGGGGTTCCCAGGGAGAGAGGGACTGGAAGTGCCCTGGCTGAGTGGAGTGAATGTTCCCAGGCTGCGTGGAGTGGAGGTTCCCAGGCTGAGTGGAGTGCAAGTTCCCAGGCAGAGTGGGATTGGAAGTGCCCAGGCTGAGTGGAGTGAATGTGCCCAGGCTGAGTGGAGTGGAGGTGCCCAGGCTGAGTGGAGTTGGGGTTCCCTGGCAGAGTGGGACTGGATGTGCCAAGGCTGAGTGGAGTGAATGTACCCAGGCTGAGTGGAGTGGAGGTGCCCAGGCTGAGTGGAGTGCTAGTTCCCAGGCAGAGTGGGATTGGAAGTTCCCAGGCTGAGTGGAGTGAATGTCCCCAGGCTGAGTGGATTGCATGTGCCCAGGCTGAGTGGAGTGCAGGTTCCCTGGCAGAGTGGGATTGGAAGTGCCCAGGCTGAGTGGAGTGAATGTGCCCAGGCTGACTGGAGTGGAGGTGCCCAGGCCGAGTGGAGTGCAGGTTCCCAGGCAGAGTGGGACTGGAAGTGCCCAGGCGGAGTGGAGTGAATGTACTCAGGCTGAATGGGAGTCAATGTGCCTAGACAGAGTGGAGTGAATGTGCCCGGCCGCCGGAGCCCGAAACGTGCGTTTCCCCATTGCCTTGAATGGGCGCGGAGAGAGGGGGGCGCTTTTTGGCTCGTGGCGCGGGCACCGTTGCGCCAAAGCGTCAAGTGTCACACCTCCCCGTGCTCGGGGCGGCCCCTTGGAGCTAACTGGCTGGGTCTGGAGGGGCTGCGAGGCCGCCCAGGAGAACGGGTCCAAACCGCGTTCCGATCGGACGAGAATTGAGGGCGGGACACAGTTCCGCGGTTCACTTTCCGCCCGGGCAAAGGGCCTATAACTTGCGGCGGGAGGGCTTAAGAGTGGGCCCTTGCGAGTCGGGTGGAGAGCCGGGTGTGGAGAGGAGTAGCGGAGGTTCCCAGTCAGAGTGGGAGTGGAGGTTCCCGGGCAGAGTGGGACTGGAAGTGCCCAGGCTGAGTGGAGTGAATGTGCCCTGGCTGATTGGAGTGGAGATGCCCAGGCCGAGTGGAGTGCAGGTTCCCAGGCAGAGTGTGACTGAAAGTGCCCAGGCTGAGTGGAGTGAATGTGCCCAGGCTGAATGGAGTGGAGGTGCCCAGGCTGAATGGAGTGCAGGTTCCCTGGCAGAGTGGGATTGGAAGTGCCCAGGCTCAGTGGGGTGAATGTGCCCAGGCTGACTGGAGTGGAGGTGCCCAGGCTGAGTGGATTTGGGGTTCCCTGGCAGAGTGGGACTGGAAGTGCCAAGGCTGAGTGGAGTGAATGTGCCCAGGCTGAGTGGAGTGGAGGTGCCCAGGCTGAGTGGAGTGCAGGTTCCCAGGCAGAGTGGGATTGGAAGTGCCCAGGCTGAGTGGGGTGAATGTACCCAGGCTGAGTGGAGTGGAGGTGCCCAGGCTGAGTGGAGTGCAGGTTCCCAGGCAGAGTGGGATTGGAAGTGCCCAGGCTGAGTGGAGTGAATGTGCCCAGGCTGAGTGGAGTGGAGGTGCCCAGGCGGAGTGGAGTGAATGTGCCCTGGCTGAGTGGAGTGAATGTGCCCAGGCTGAGTGGAGTGAATGTGCCCAGGCTGAGTGGAGAGAATGTGCCCAGGCTGAGTGGAGAGAATGTGCCCAGGCTGAGTGGATTGGAGGTGCCAAGGCTGAGTGGAGTGCAGGTTCCCAGGCAGAGTTGGACTGGAAGTTCCCAGGCTGAGTGGAGTGAATGTGCCCAGGCTGAGTGGAGTGAATGATCCCAGGCTGAATGGGAGTCAATGTGCCTAGACAGAGTGGAGTGAATGTGCCCAGGCTGAGTGGAGTGGAGGTGCCCAGGCTGAGTGGAGTTGGGGTTCCCAGGCAGAGAGGGACTGGAAGTTCCCTGGCTGAGTGGAGTGAATGTGCCCAAGCTGCGTGGAGTGGAGGTTCCCAGGCTGAGTGGAGTGCAGGTTCCCAGCAGAGTGGGACTGGAAGTGCCCAGGCTGAGTGGAGTGAATGTGCCCAGGCTGAGTGGAGTGAATGTGCCCAGGCAGAGTGGAGTGAATGTGCCCAGGCTGAGTGGAGTGAATGTGCCCAGGCTGACTGGAGAGAATGTGCCCAGGCTGAGTGGATTGGAGGTGCCCAGGCTGAGTGGAGTGCAGGTTCCCAGGCAGAGTGGGACTGGAAGTGCCCAGGCTGAGTGGAGTGAATGTGCCCAGGCTGAGTGGAGTGAGTGTTCCCAGGCTGAATGGGAGTCAATGTGCCTAGACAGAGTGGAGTGAATGTGCCCAGGCTGAGTGGAGTGGAGGTGCCCAGGCTGAGTGGAGTTGGGGTTCCCAGGCAGAGAGGGACTGGAAGTGCCCTGGCTGAGTGGAGTGAATGTTCCCAGGCTGAGTGGAGTGGAGGTGCCCAGGCTGAGTGGAGTTGGGGTTCCCAGGGAGAGAGGGACTGGAAGTGCCCTGGCTGAGTGGAGTGAATGTTCCCAGGCTGCGTGGAGTGGAGGTTCCCAGGCTGAGTGGAGTGCAAGTTCCCAGGCAGAGTGGGATTGGAAGTGCCCAGGCTGAGTGGAGTGAATGTGCCCAGGCTGAGTGGAGTGGAGGTGCCCAGGCTGAGTGGAGTTGGGGTTCCCTGGCAGAGTGGGACTGGATGTGCCAAGGCTGAGTGGAGTGAATGTACCCAGGCTGAGTGGAGTGGAGGTGCCCAGGCTGAGTGGAGTGCTAGTTCCCAGGCAGAGTGGGATTGGAAGTTCCCAGGCTGAGTGGAGTGAATGTCCCCAGGCTGAGTGGATTGCATGTGCCCAGGCTGAGTGGAGTGCAGGTTCCCTGGCAGAGTGGGATTGGAAGTGCCCAGGCTGAGTGGAGTGAATGTGCCCAGGCTGACTGGAGTGGAGGTGCCCAGGCCGAGTGGAGTGCAGGTTCCCAGGCAGAGTGGGACTGGAAGTGCCCAGGCGGAGTGGAGTGAATGTACTCAGGCTGAATGGGAGTCAATGTGCCTAGACAGAGTGGAGTGAATGTGCCCGGCCGCCGGAGCCCGAAACGTGCGTTTCCCCATTGCCTTGAATGGGCGCGGAGAGAGGGGGGCGCTTTTTGGCTCGTGGCGCGGGCACCGTTGCGCCAAAGCGTCAAGTGTCACACCTCCCCGTGCTCGGGGCGGCCCCTTGGAGCTAACTGGCTGGGTCTGGAGGGGCTGCGAGGCCGCCCAGGAGAACGGGTCCAAACCGCGTTCCGATCGGACGAGAATTGAGGGCGGGACACAGTTCCGCGGTTCACTTTCCGCCCGGGCAAACGGCCTATAACTTGCGGCGGGAGGGCTTAAGAGTGGGCCCTTGCGAGTCGGGTGGAGAGCCGGGTGTGGAGAGGAGTAGCGGAGGTTCCCAGTCAGAGTGGGAGTGGAGGTTCCTGGGCAGAGTGGGACTGGAAGTGCCCAGGCTGAGTGGAGTGAATGTGCCCTGGCTGAGTGGAGTGGAGATGCCCAGGCCGAGTGGAGTGCAGGTTCCCAGGCAGAGTGTGACTGAAAGTGCCCAGGCTGAGTGGAGTGAATGTGCCCAGGCTGAATGGAGTGGAGGTGCCCAGGCTGAGTGGAGTGCAGGTTCCCTGGCAGAGTGGGATTGGAAGTGCCCAGGCTCAGTGGAGTGAATGTGCCCAGGCTGAGTGGAGTGGAGGTGCCCAGGCTGAGTGGAGTTGGGGTTCCCTGGCAGAGTGGGACTGGAAGTGCCAAGGCTGAGTGGAGTGAAGGTACCCAGGCTGAGTGGAGTGGAGGTGCCCAGGCTGAGTGGAGTGCAGGTTCCCAGCAGAGTGGGACTGGAAGTGCCCAGGCTGTGTGGAGTGAATGTGCCCAGGCTGAATGGAGTGGAGGTGCCCAGGCTGAGTGGAGGTGCCCAGGCTGAGTGGAGTGAATGTGCCCTGGCTGAGTGGAGTGAATGTGCCCAGGCTGAGTGGAGTGAATGTGCCCAGGCTGAGTGGAGTGGAGGTGCCCAGGCCGAGTGGAGTGCAGGTTCCCAGGCAGAGTGGGATTGGAAGTGCCCAGGCTGAGTGGGGTGAATGTACCCAGGCTGAGTGGAGTGGAGGTGCCCAGGCTGAGTGGAGTGCAGGTTCCCAGGCAGAGTGGGATTGGAAGTGCCCAGGCTGAGTGGAGTGAATGTGCCCAGGCTGAGTGGAGTGGAGGTGCCCAGGCGGAGTGGAGTGAATGTGCCCTGGCTGAGTGGAGTGAATGTGCCCAGGCTGAGTGGAGTGAATGTGCCCAGGCTGAGTGGAGAGAATGTGCCCAGGCTGAGTGGAGAGAATGTGCCCAGGCTGAGTGGATTGGAGGTGCCAAGGCTGAGTGGAGTGCAGGTTCCCAGGCAGAGTTGGACTGGAAGTGCCCAGGCTGAGTGGAGTGAATGTGCCCAGGCTGAGTGGAGTGAATGATCCCAGGCTGAATGGGAGTCAATGTGCCTAGACAGAGTGGAGTGAATGTGCCCAGGCTGAGTGGAGTGGAGGTGCCCAGGCTGAGTGGAGTTGGGGTTCCCAGGCAGAGAGGGACTGGAAGTTCCCTGGCTGAGTGGAGTGAATGTGCCCAAGCTGCGTGGAGTGGAGGTTCCCAGGCTGAGTGGAGTGCAGGTTCCCAGCAGAGTGGGACTGGAAGTGCCCAGGCTGAGTGGAGTGAATGTGCCCAGGCTGAGTGGAGTGAATGTGCCCAGGCAGAGTGGAGTGAATGTGCCCAGGCTGAGTGGAGTGAATGTGCCCAGGCTGACTGGAGAGAATGTGCCCAGGCTGAGTGGATTGGAGGTGCCCAGGCTGAGTGGAGTGCAGGTTCCCAGGCAGAGTGGGACTGGAAGTGCCCAGGCTGAGTGGAGTGAATGTGCCCAGGCTGAGTGGAGTGAGTGTTCCCAGGCTGAATGGGAGTCAATGTGCCTAGACAGAGTGGAGTGAATGTGCCCAGGCTGAGTGGAGTGGAGGTGCCCAGGCTGAGTGGAGTTGGGGTTCCCAGGCAGAGAGGGACTGGAAGTGCCCTGGCTGAGTGGAGTGAATGTTCCCAGGCTGAGTGGAGTGGAGGTGCCCAGGCTGAGTGGAGTTGGGGTTCCCAGGGAGAGAGGGACTGGAAGTGCCCTGGCTGAGTGGAGTGAATGTGCCCAGGCTGAGTGGAGTGGAGGTGCCCAGGCCGAGTGGAGTGCAGGTTCCCAGGCAGAGTGGGATTGGAAGTGCCCAGGCTGAGTGGGGTGAATGTACCCAGGCTGAGTGGAGTGGAGGTGCCCAGGCTGAGTGGAGTGCAGGTTCCCAGGCAGAGTGGGATTGGAAGTGCCCAGGCTGAGTGGAGTGAATGTGCCCAGGCTGAGTGGAGTGGAGGTGCCCAGGCGGAGTGGAGTGAATGTGCCCTGGCTGAGTGGAGTGAATGTGCCCAGGCTGAGTGGAGTGAATGTGCCCAGGCTGAGTGGAGAGAATGTGCCCAGGCTGAGTGGAGAGAATGTGCCCAGGCTGAGTGGATTGGAGGTGCCAAGGCTGAGTGGAGTGCAGGTTCCCAGGCAGAGTTGGACTGGAAGTGCCCAGGCTGAGTGGAGTGAATGTGCCCAGGCTGAGTGGAGTGAATGATCCCAGGCTGAATGGGAGTCAATGTGCCTAGACAGAGTGGAGTGAATGTGCCCAGGCTGAGTGGAGTGGAGGTGCCCAGGCTGAGTGGAGTTGGGGTTCCCAGGCAGAGAGGGACTGGAAGTTCCCTGGCTGAGTGGAGTGAATGTGCCCAAGCTGCGTGGAGTGGAGGTTCCCAGGCTGAGTGGAGTGCAGGTTCCCAGCAGAGTGGGACTGGAAGTGCCCAGGCTGAGTGGAGTGAATGTGCCCAGGCTGAGTGGAGTGAATGTGCCCAGGCAGAGTGGAGTGAATGTGCCCAGGCTGAGTGGAGTGAATGTGCCCAGGCTGACTGGAGAGAATGTGCCCAGGCTGAGTGGATTGGAGGTGCCCAGGCTGAGTGGAGTGCAGGTTCCCAGGCAGAGTGGGACTGGAAGTGCCCAGGCTGAGTGGAGTGAATGTGCCCAGGCTGAGTGGAGTGAGTGTTCCCAGGCTGAATGGGAGTCAATGTGCCTAGACAGAGTGGAGTGAATGTGCCCAGGCTGAGTGGAGTGGAGGTGCCCAGGCTGAGTGGAGTTGGGGTTCCCAGGCAGAGAGGGACTGGAAGTGCCCTGGCTGAGTGGAGTGAATGTTCCCAGGCTGAGTGGAGTGGAGGTGCCCAGGCTGAGTGGAGTTGGGGTTCCCAGGGAGAGAGGGACTGGAAGTGCCCTGGCTGAGTGGAGTGAATGTTCCCAGGCTGCGTGGAGTGGAGGTTCCCAGGCTGAGTGGAGTGCAAGTTCCCAGGCAGAGTGGGATTGGAAGTGCCCAGGCTGAGTGGAGTGAATGTGCCCAGGCTGAGTGGAGTGGAGGTGCCCAGGCTGAGTGGAGTTGGGGTTCCCTGGCAGAGTGGGACTGGATGTGCCAAGGCTGAGTGGAGTGAATGTACCCAGGCTGAGTGGAGTGGAGGTGCCCAGGCTGAGTGGAGTGCTAGTTCCCAGGCAGAGTGGGATTGGAAGTTCCCAGGCTGAGTGGAGTGAATGTCCCCAGGCTGAGTGGATTGCATGTGCCCAGGCTGAGTGGAGTGCAGGTTCCCTGGCAGAGTGGGATTGGAAGTGCCCAGGCTGAGTGGAGTGAATGTGCCCAGGCTGACTGGAGTGGAGGTGCCCAGGCCGAGTGGAGTGCAGGTTCCCAGGCAGAGTGGGACTGGAAGTGCCCAGGCGGAGTGGAGTGAATGTACTCAGGCTGAATGGGAGTCAATGTGCCTAGACAGAGTGGAGTGAATGTGCCCGGCCGCCGGAGCCCGAAACGTGCGTTTCCCCATTGCCTTGAATGGGCGCGGAGAGAGGGGGGCGCTTTTTGGCTCGTGGCGCGGGCACCGTTGCGCCAAAGCGTCAAGTGTCACACCTCCCCGTGCTCGGGGCGGCCCCTTGGAGCTAACTGGCTGGGTCTGGAGGGGCTGCGAGGCCGCCCAGGAGAACGGGTCCAAACCGCGTTCCGATCGGACGAGAATTGAGGGCGGGACACAGTTCCGCGGTTCACTTTCCGCCCGGGCAAAGGGCCTATAACTTGCGGCGGGAGGGCTTAAGAGTGGGCCCTTGCGAGTCGGGTGGAGAGCCGGGTGTGGAGAGGAGTAGCGGAGGTTCCCAGTCAGAGTGGGAGTGGAGGTTCCCGGGCAGAGTGGGACTGGAAGTGCCCAGGCTGAGTGGAGTGAATGTGCCCTGGCTGATTGGAGTGGAGATGCCCAGGCCGAGTGGAGTGCAGGTTCCCAGGCAGAGTGTGACTGAAAGTGCCCAGGCTGAGTGGAGTGAATGTGCCCAGGCTGAATGGAGTGGAGGTGCCCAGGCTGAATGGAGTGCAGGTTCCCTGGCAGAGTGGGATTGGAAGTGCCCAGGCTCAGTGGGGTGAATGTGCCCAGGCTGACTGGAGTGGAGGTGCCCAGGCTGAGTGGATTTGGGGTTCCCTGGCAGAGTGGGACTGGAAGTGCCAAGGCTGAGTGGAGTGAATGTGCCCAGGCTGAGTGGAGTGGAGGTGCCCAGGCTGAGTGGAGTGCAGGTTCCCAGGCAGAGTGGGATTGGAAGTGCCCAGGCTGAGTGGGGTGAATGTACCCAGGCTGAGTGGAGTGGAGGTGCCCAGGCTGAGTGGAGTGCAGGTTCCCAGGCAGAGTGGGATTGGAAGTGCCCAGGCTGAGTGGAGTGAATGTGCCCAGGCTGAGTGGAGTGGAGGTGCCCAGGCGGAGTGGAGTGAATGTGCCCTGGCTGAGTGGAGTGAATGTGCCCAGGCTGAGTGGAGTGAATGTGCCCAGGCTGAGTGGAGAGAATGTGCCCAGGCTGAGTGGAGAGAATGTGCCCAGGCTGAGTGGATTGGAGGTGCCAAGGCTGAGTGGAGTGCAGGTTCCCAGGCAGAGTTGGACTGGAAGTGCCCAGGCTGAGTGGAGTGAATGTGCCCAGGCTGAGTGGAGTGAATGATCCCAGGCTGAATGGGAGTCAATGTGCCTAGACAGAGTGGAGTGAATGTGCCCAGGCTGAGTGGAGTGGAGGTGCCCAGGCTGAGTGGAGTTGGGGTTCCCAGGCAGAGAGGGACTGGAAGTTCCCTGGCTGAGTGGAGTGAATGTGCCCAAGCTGCGTGGAGTGGAGGTTCCCAGGCTGAGTGGAGTGCAGGTTCCCAGCAGAGTGGGACTGGAAGTGCCCAGGCTGAGTGGAGTGAATGTGCCCAGGCTGAGTGGAGTGAATGTGCCCAGGCAGAGTGGAGTGAATGTGCCCAGGCTGAGTGGAGTGAATGTGCCCAGGCTGACTGGAGAGAATGTGCCCAGGCTGAGTGGATTGGAGGTGCCCAGGCTGAGTGGAGTGCAGGTTCCCAGGCAGAGTGGGACTGGAAGTGCCCAGGCTGAGTGGAGTGAATGTGCCCAGGCTGAGTGGAGTGAGTGTTCCCAGGCTGAATGGGAGTCAATGTGCCTAGACAGAGTGGAGTGAATGTGCCCAGGCTGAGTGGAGTGGAGGTGCCCAGGCTGAGTGGAGTTGGGGTTCCCAGGCAGAGAGGGACTGGAAGTGCCCTGGCTGAGTGGAGTGAATGTTCCCAGGCTGAGTGGAGTGGAGGTGCCCAGGCTGAGTGGAGTTGGGGTTCCCAGGGAGAGAGGGACTGGAAGTGCCCTGGCTGAGTGGAGTGAATGTTCCCAGGCTGCGTGGAGTGGAGGTTCCCAGGCTGAGTGGAGTGCAAGTTCCCAGGCAGAGTGGGATTGGAAGTGCCCAGGCTGAGTGGAGTGAATGTGCCCAGGCTGAGTGGAGTGGAGGTGCCCAGGCTGAGTGGAGTTGGGGTTCCCTGGCAGAGTGGGACTGGATGTGCCAAGGCTGAGTGGAGTGAATGTACCCAGGCTGAGTGGAGTGGAGGTGCCCAGGCTGAGTGGAGTGCTAGTTCCCAGGCAGAGTGGGATTGGAAGTTCCCAGGCTGAGTGGAGTGAATGTCCCCAGGCTGAGTGGATTGCATGTGCCCAGGCTGAGTGGAGTGCAGGTTCCCTGGCAGAGTGGGATTGGAAGTGCCCAGGCTGAGTGGAGTGAATGTGCCCAGGCTGACTGGAGTGGAGGTGCCCAGGCCGAGTGGAGTGCAGGTTCCCAGGCAGAGTGGGACTGGAAGTGCCCAGGCGGAGTGGAGTGAATGTACTCAGGCTGAATGGGAGTCAATGTGCCTAGACAGAGTGGAGTGAATGTGCCCGGCCGCCGGAGCCCGAAACGTGCGTTTCCCCATTGCCTTGAATGGGCGCGGAGAGAGGGGGGCGCTTTTTGGCTCGTGGCGCGGGCACCGTTGCGCCAAAGCGTCAAGTGTCACACCTCCCCGTGCTCGGGGCGGCCCCTTGGAGCTAACTGGCTGGGTCTGGAGGGGCTGCGAGGCCGCCCAGGAGAACGGGTCCAAACCGCGTTCCGATCGGACGAGAATTGAGGGCGGGACACAGTTCCGCGGTTCACTTTCCGCCCGGGCAAACGGCCTATAACTTGCGGCGGGAGGGCTTAAGAGTGGGCCCTTGCGAGTCGGGTGGAGAGCCGGGTGTGGAGAGGAGTAGCGGAGGTTCCCAGTCAGAGTGGGAGTGGAGGTTCCTGGGCAGAGTGGGACTGGAAGTGCCCAGGCTGAGTGGAGTGAATGTGCCCTGGCTGAGTGGAGTGGAGATGCCCAGGCCGAGTGGAGTGCAGGTTCCCAGGCAGAGTGTGACTGAAAGTGCCCAGGCTGAGTGGAGTGAATGTGCCCAGGCTGAATGGAGTGGAGGTGCCCAGGCTGAGTGGAGTGCAGGTTCCCTGGCAGAGTGGGATTGGAAGTGCCCAGGCTCAGTGGAGTGAATGTGCCCAGGCTGAGTGGAGTGGAGGTGCCCAGGCTGAGTGGAGTTGGGGTTCCCTGGCAGAGTGGGACTGGAAGTGCCAAGGCTGAGTGGAGTGAAGGTACCCAGGCTGAGTGGAGTGGAGGTGCCCAGGCTGAGTGGAGTGCAGGTTCCCAGCAGAGTGGGACTGGAAGTGCCCAGGCTGTGTGGAGTGAATGTGCCCAGGCTGAATGGAGTGGAGGTGCCCAGGGTGAGTGGAGGTGCCCAGGCTGAGTGGAGTGAATGTGCCCTGGCTGAGTGGAGTGAATGTGCCCAGGCTGAGTGGAGTGAATGTGCCCAGGCTGAGTGGAGTGGAGGTGCCCAGGCCGAGTGGAGTGCAGGTTCCCAGGCAGAGTGGGATTGGAAGTGCCCAGGCTGAGTGGGGTGAATGTACCCAGGCTGAGTGGAGTGGAGGTGCCCAGGCTGAGTGGAGTGCAGGTTCCCAGGCAGAGTGGGATTGGAAGTGCCCAGGCTGAGTGGAGTGAATGTGCCCAGGCTGAGTGGAGTGGAGGTGCCCAGGCGGAGTGGAGTGAATGTGCCCTGGCTGAGTGGAGTGAATGTGCCCAGGCTGAGTGGAGTGAATGTGCCCAGGCTGAGTGGAGAGAATGTGCCCAGGCTGAGTGGAGAGAATGTGCCCAGGCTGAGTGGATTGGAGGTGCCAAGGCTGAGTGGAGTGCAGGTTCCCAGGCAGAGTTGGACTGGAAGTGCCCAGGCTGAGTGGAGTGAATGTGCCCAGGCTGAGTGGAGTGAATGATCCCAGGCTGAATGGGAGTCAATGTGCCTAGACAGAGTGGAGTGAATGTGCCCAGGCTGAGTGGAGTGGAGGTGCCCAGGCTGAGTGGAGTTGGGGTTCCCAGGCAGAGAGGGACTGGAAGTTCCCTGGCTGAGTGGAGTGAATGTGCCCAAGCTGCGTGGAGTGGAGGTTCCCAGGCTGAGTGGAGTGCAGGTTCCCAGCAGAGTGGGACTGGAAGTGCCCAGGCTGAGTGGAGTGAATGTGCCCAGGCTGAGTGGAGTGAATGTGCCCAGGCAGAGTGGAGTGAATGTGCCCAGGCTGAGTGGAGTGAATGTGCCCAGGCTGACTGGAGAGAATGTGCCCAGGCTGAGTGGATTGGAGGTGCCCAGGCTGAGTGGAGTGCAGGTTCCCAGGCAGAGTGGGACTGGAAGTGCCCAGGCTGAGTGGAGTGAATGTGCCCAGGCTGAGTGGAGTGAGTGTTCCCAGGCTGAATGGGAGTCAATGTGCCTAGACAGAGTGGAGTGAATGTGCCCAGGCTGAGTGGAGTGGAGGTGCCCAGGCTGAGTGGAGTTGGGGTTCCCAGGCAGAGAGGGACTGGAAGTGCCCTGGCTGAGTGGAGTGAATGTTCCCAGGCTGAGTGGAGTGGAGGTGCCCAGGCTGAGTGGAGTTGGGGTTCCCAGGGAGAGAGGGACTGGAAGTGCCCTGGCTGAGTGGAGTGAATGTGCCCAGGCTGAGTGGAGTGAGTGTTCCCAGGCTGAATGGGAGTCAATGTGCCTAGACAGAGTGGAGTGAATGTGCCCAGGCTGAGTGGAGTGGAGGTGCCCAGGCTGAGTGGAGTTGGGGTTCCCAGGCAGAGAGGGACTGGAAGTGCCCTGGCTGAGTGGAGTGAATGTTCCCAGGCTGAGTGGAGTGGAGGTGCCCAGGCTGAGTGGAGTTGGGGTTCCCAGGGAGAGAGGGACTGGAAGTGCCCTGGCTGAGTGGAGTGAATGTGCCCAGGCTGAGTGGAGTGGAGGTGCCCAGGCCGAGTGGAGTGCAGGTTCCCAGGCAGAGTGGGATTGGAAGTGCCCAGGCTGAGTGGGGTGAATGTACCCAGGCTGAGTGGAGTGGAGGTGCCCAGGCTGAGTGGAGTGCAGGTTCCCAGGCAGAGTGGGATTGGAAGTGCCCAGGCTGAGTGGAGTGAATGTGCCCAGGCTGAGTGGAGTGGAGGTGCCCAGGCGGAGTGGAGTGAATGTGCCCTGGCTGAGTGGAGTGAATGTGCCCAGGCTGAGTGGAGTGAATGTGCCCAGGCTGAGTGGAGAGAATGTGCCCAGGCTGAGTGGAGAGAATGTGCCCAGGCTGAGTGGATTGGAGGTGCCAAGGCTGAGTGGAGTGCAGGTTCCCAGGCAGAGTTGGACTGGAAGTGCCCAGGCTGAGTGGAGTGAATGTGCCCAGGCTGAGTGGAGTGAATGATCCCAGGCTGAATGGGAGTCAATGTGCCTAGACAGAGTGGAGTGAATGTGCCCAGGCTGAGTGGAGTGGAGGTGCCCAGGCTGAGTGGAGTTGGGGTTCCCAGGCAGAGAGGGACTGGAAGTTCCCTGGCTGAGTGGAGTGAATGTGCCCAAGCTGCGTGGAGTGGAGGTTCCCAGGCTGAGTGGAGTGCAGGTTCCCAGCAGAGTGGGACTGGAAGTGCCCAGGCTGAGTGGAGTGAATGTGCCCAGGCTGAGTGGAGTGAATGTGCCCAGGCAGAGTGGAGTGAATGTGCCCAGGCTGAGTGGAGTGAATGTGCCCAGGCTGACTGGAGAGAATGTGCCCAGGCTGAGTGGATTGGAGGTGCCCAGGCTGAGTGGAGTGCAGGTTCCCAGGCAGAGTGGGACTGGAAGTGCCCAGGCTGAGTGGAGTGAATGTGCCCAGGCTGAGTGGAGTGAGTGTTCCCAGGCTGAATGGGAGTCAATGTGCCTAGACAGAGTGGAGTGAATGTGCCCAGGCTGAGTGGAGTGGAGGTGCCCAGGCTGAGTGGAGTTGGGGTTCCCAGGCAGAGAGGGACTGGAAGTGCCCTGGCTGAGTGGAGTGAATGTTCCCAGGCTGAGTGGAGTGGAGGTGCCCAGGCTGAGTGGAGTTGGGGTTCCCAGGGAGAGAGGGACTGGAAGTGCCCTGGCTGAGTGGAGTGAATGTTCCCAGGCTGCGTGGAGTGGAGGTTCCCAGGCTGAGTGGAGTGCAAGTTCCCAGGCAGAGTGGGATTGGAAGTGCCCAGGCTGAGTGGAGTGAATGTGCCCAGGCTGAGTGGAGTGGAGGTGCCCAGGCTGAGTGGAGTTGGGGTTCCCTGGCAGAGTGGGACTGGATGTGCCAAGGCTGAGTGGAGTGAATGTACCCAGGCTGAGTGGAGTGGAGGTGCCCAGGCTGAGTGGAGTGCTAGTTCCCAGGCAGAGTGGGATTGGAAGTTCCCAGGCTGAGTGGAGTGAATGTCCCCAGGCTGAGTGGATTGCATGTGCCCAGGCTGAGTGGAGTGCAGGTTCCCTGGCAGAGTGGGATTGGAAGTGCCCAGGCTGAGTGGAGTGAATGTGCCCAGGCTGACTGGAGTGGAGGTGCCCAGGCCGAGTGGAGTGCAGGTTCCCAGGCAGAGTGGGACTGGAAGTGCCCAGGCGGAGTGGAGTGAATGTACTCAGGCTGAATGGGAGTCAATGTGCCTAGACAGAGTGGAGTGAATGTGCCCGGCCGCCGGAGCCCGAAACGTGCGTTTCCCCATTGCCTTGAATGGGCGCGGAGAGAGGGGGGCGCTTTTTGGCTCGTGGCGCGGGCACCGTTGCGCCAAAGCGTCAAGTGTCACACCTCCCCGTGCTCGGGGCGGCCCCTTGGAGCTAACTGGCTGGGTCTGGAGGGGCTGCGAGGCCGCCCAGGAGAACGGGTCCAAACCGCGTTCCGATCGGACGAGAATTGAGGGCGGGACACAGTTCCGCGGTTCACTTTCCGCCCGGGCAAACGGCCTATAACTTGCGGCGGGAGGGCTTAAGAGTGGGCCCTTGCGAGTCGGGTGGAGAGCCGGGTGTGGAGAGGAGTAGCGGAGGTTCCCAGTCAGAGTGGGAGTGGAGGTTCCTGGGCAGAGTGGGACTGGAAGTGCCCAGGCTGAGTGGAGTGAATGTGCCCTGGCTGAGTGGAGTGGAGATGCCCAGGCCGAGTGGAGTGCAGGTTCCCAGGCAGAGTGTGACTGAAAGTGCCCAGGCTGAGTGGAGTGAATGTGCCCAGGCTGAATGGAGTGGAGGTGCCCAGGCTGAGTGGAGTGCAGGTTCCCTGGCAGAGTGGGATTGGAAGTGCCCAGGCTCAGTGGAGTGAATGTGCCCAGGCTGAGTGGAGTGGAGGTGCCCAGGCTGAGTGGAGTTGGGGTTCCCTGGCAGAGTGGGACTGGAAGTGCCAAGGCTGAGTGGAGTGAAGGTACCCAGGCTGAGTGGAGTGGAGGTGCCCAGGCTGAGTGGAGTGCAGGTTCCCAGCAGAGTGGGACTGGAAGTGCCCAGGCTGTGTGGAGTGAATGTGCCCAGGCTGAATGGAGTGGAGGTGCCCAGGCTGAGTGGAGGTGCCCAGGCTGAGTGGAGTGAATGTGCCCTGGCTGAGTGGAGTGAATGTGCCCAGGCTGAGTGGAGTGAATGTGCCCAGGCTGAGTGGAGTGGAGGTGCCCAGGCCGAGTGGAGTGCAGGTTCCCAGGCAGAGTGGGATTGGAAGTGCCCAGGCTGAGTGGGGTGAATGTACCCAGGCTGAGTGGAGTGGAGGTGCCCAGGCTGAGTGGAGTGCAGGTTCCCAGGCAGAGTGGGATTGGAAGTGCCCAGGCTGAGTGGAGTGAATGTGCCCAGGCTGAGTGGAGTGGAGGTGCCCAGGCGGAGTGGAGTGAATGTGCCCTGGCTGAGTGGAGTGAATGTGCCCAGGCTGAGTGGAGTGAATGTGCCCAGGCTGAGTGGAGAGAATGTGCCCAGGCTGAGTGGAGAGAATGTGCCCAGGCTGAGTGGATTGGAGGTGCCAAGGCTGAGTGGAGTGCAGGTTCCCAGGCAGAGTTGGACTGGAAGTGCCCAGGCTGAGTGGAGTGAATGTGCCCAGGCTGAGTGGAGTGAATGATCCCAGGCTGAATGGGAGTCAATGTGCCTAGACAGAGTGGAGTGAATGTGCCCAGGCTGAGTGGAGTGGAGGTGCCCAGGCTGAGTGGAGTTGGGGTTCCCAGGCAGAGAGGGACTGGAAGTTCCCTGGCTGAGTGGAGTGAATGTGCCCAAGCTGCGTGGAGTGGAGGTTCCCAGGCTGAGTGGAGTGCAGGTTCCCAGCAGAGTGGGACTGGAAGTGCCCAGGCTGAGTGGAGTGAATGTGCCCAGGCTGAGTGGAGTGAATGTGCCCAGGCAGAGTGGAGTGAATGTGCCCAGGCTGAGTGGAGTGAATGTGCCCAGGCTGACTGGAGAGAATGTGCCCAGGCTGAGTGGATTGGAGGTGCCCAGGCTGAGTGGAGTGCAGGTTCCCAGGCAGAGTGGGACTGGAAGTGCCCAGGCTGAGTGGAGTGAATGTGCCCAGGCTGAGTGGAGTGAGTGTTCCCAGGCTGAATGGGAGTCAATGTGCCTAGACAGAGTGGAGTGAATGTGCCCAGGCTGAGTGGAGTGGAGGTGCCCAGGCTGAGTGGAGTTGGGGTTCCCAGGCAGAGAGGGACTGGAAGTGCCCTGGCTGAGTGGAGTGAATGTTCCCAGGCTGAGTGGAGTGGAGGTGCCCAGGCTGAGTGGAGTTGGGGTTCCCAGGGAGAGAGGGACTGGAAGTGCCCAGGCTGAGTGGAGTGAATGTGCCCAGGCTGAGTGGAGTGAGTGTTCCCAGGCTGAATGGGAGTCAATGTGCCTAGACAGAGTGGAGTGAATGTGCCCAGGCTGAGTGGAGTGGAGGTGCCCAGGCTGAGTGGAGTTGGGGTTCCCAGGCAGAGAGGGACTGGAAGTGCCCTGGCTGAGTGGAGTGAATGTTCCCAGGCTGAGTGGAGTGGAGGTGCCCAGGCTGAGTGGAGTTGGGGTTCCCAGGGAGAGAGGGACTGGAAGTGCCCTGGCTGAGTGGAGTGAATGTGCCCAGGCTGAGTGGAGTGGAGGTGCCCAGGCCGAGTGGAGTGCAGGTTCCCAGGCAGAGTGGGATTGGAAGTGCCCAGGCTGAGTGGGGTGAATGTACCCAGGCTGAGTGGAGTGGAGGTGCCCAGGCTGAGTGGAGTGCAGGTTCCCAGGCAGAGTGGGATTGGAAGTGCCCAGGCTGAGTGGAGTGAATGTGCCCAGGCTGAGTGGAGTGGAGGTGCCCAGGCGGAGTGGAGTGAATGTGCCCTGGCTGAGTGGAGTGAATGTGCCCAGGCTGAGTGGAGTGAATGTGCCCAGGCTGAGTGGAGAGAATGTGCCCAGGCTGAGTGGAGAGAATGTGCCCAGGCTGAGTGGATTGGAGGTGCCAAGGCTGAGTGGAGTGCAGGTTCCCAGGCAGAGTTGGACTGGAAGTGCCCAGGCTGAGTGGAGTGAATGTGCCCAGGCTGAGTGGAGTGAATGATCCCAGGCTGAATGGGAGTCAATGTGCCTAGACAGAGTGGAGTGAATGTGCCCAGGCTGAGTGGAGTGGAGGTGCCCAGGCTGAGTGGAGTTGGGGTTCCCAGGCAGAGAGGGACTGGAAGTTCCCTGGCTGAGTGGAGTGAATGTGCCCAAGCTGCGTGGAGTGGAGGTTCCCAGGCTGAGTGGAGTGCAGGTTCCCAGCAGAGTGGGACTGGAAGTGCCCAGGCTGAGTGGAGTGAATGTGCCCAGGCTGAGTGGAGTGAATGTGCCCAGGCAGAGTGGAGTGAATGTGCCCAGGCTGAGTGGAGTGAATGTGCCCAGGCTGACTGGAGAGAATGTGCCCAGGCTGAGTGGATTGGAGGTGCCCAGGCTGAGTGGAGTGCAGGTTCCCAGGCAGAGTGGGACTGGAAGTGCCCAGGCTGAGTGGAGTGAATGTGCCCAGGCTGAGTGGAGTGAGTGTTCCCAGGCTGAATGGGAGTCAATGTGCCTAGACAGAGTGGAGTGAATGTGCCCAGGCTGAGTGGAGTGGAGGTGCCCAGGCTGAGTGGAGTTGGGGTTCCCAGGCAGAGAGGGACTGGAAGTGCCCTGGCTGAGTGGAGTGAATGTTCCCAGGCTGAGTGGAGTGGAGGTGCCCAGGCTGAGTGGAGTTGGGGTTCCCAGGGAGAGAGGGACTGGAAGTGCCCTGGCTGAGTGGAGTGAATGTTCCCAGGCTGCGTGGAGTGGAGGTTCCCAGGCTGAGTGGAGTGCAAGTTCCCAGGCAGAGTGGGATTGGAAGTGCCCAGGCTGAGTGGAGTGAATGTGCCCAGGCTGAGTGGAGTGGAGGTGCCCAGGCTGAGTGGAGTTGGGGTTCCCTGGCAGAGTGGGACTGGATGTGCCAAGGCTGAGTGGAGTGAATGTACCCAGGCTGAGTGGAGTGGAGGTGCCCAGGCTGAGTGGAGTGCTAGTTCCCAGGCAGAGTGGGATTGGAAGTTCCCAGGCTGAGTGGAGTGAATGTCCCCAGGCTGAGTGGATTGCATGTGCCCAGGCTGAGTGGAGTGCAGGTTCCCTGGCAGAGTGGGATTGGAAGTGCCCAGGCTGAGTGGAGTGAATGTGCCCAGGCTGACTGGAGTGGAGGTGCCCAGGCCGAGTGGAGTGCAGGTTCCCAGGCAGAGTGGGACTGGAAGTGCCCAGGCGGAGTGGAGTGAATGTACTCAGGCTGAATGGGAGTCAATGTGCCTAGACAGAGTGGAGTGAATGTGCCCGGCCGCCGGAGCCCGAAACGTGCGTTTCCCCATTGCCTTGAATGGGCGCGGAGAGAGGGGGGCGCTTTTTGGCTCGTGGCGCGGGCACCGTTGCGCCAAAGCGTCAAGTGTCACACCTCCCCGTGCTCGGGGCGGCCCCTTGGAGCTAACTGGCTGGGTCTGGAGGGGCTGCGAGGCCGCCCAGGAGAACGGGTCCAAACCGCGTTCCGATCGGACGAGAATTGAGGGCGGGACACAGTTCCGCGGTTCACTTTCCGCCCGGGCAAACGGCCTATAACTTGCGGCGGGAGGGCTTAAGAGTGGGCCCTTGCGAGTCGGGTGGAGAGCCGGGTGTGGAGAGGAGTAGCGGAGGTTCCCAGTCAGAGTGGGAGTGGAGGTTCCTGGGCAGAGTGGGACTGGAAGTGCCCAGGCTGAGTGGAGTGAATGTGCCCTGGCTGAGTGGAGTGGAGATGCCCAGGCCGAGTGGAGTGCAGGTTCCCAGGCAGAGTGTGACTGAAAGTGCCCAGGCTGAGTGGAGTGAATGTGCCCAGGCTGAATGGAGTGGAGGTGCCCAGGCTGAGTGGAGTGCAGGTTCCCTGGCAGAGTGGGATTGGAAGTGCCCAGGCTCAGTGGAGTGAATGTGCCCAGGCTGAGTGGAGTGGAGGTGCCCAGGCTGAGTGGAGTTGGGGTTCCCTGGCAGAGTGGGACTGGAAGTGCCAAGGCTGAGTGGAGTGAAGGTACCCAGGCTGAGTGGAGTGGAGGTGCCCAGGCTGAGTGGAGTGCAGGTTCCCAGCAGAGTGGGACTGGAAGTGCCCAGGCTGTGTGGAGTGAATGTGCCCAGGCTGAATGGAGTGGAGGTGCCCAGGCTGAGTGGAGGTGCCCAGGCTGAGTGGACTGAATGTGCCCTGGCTGAGTGGAGTGAATGTGCCCAGGCTGAGTGGAGTGAATGTGCCCAGGCTGAGTGGAGTGGAGGTGCCCAGGCCGAGTGGAGTGCAGGTTCCCAGGCAGAGTGGGATTGGAAGTGCCCAGGCTGAGTGGGGTGAATGTACCCAGGCTGAGTGGAGTGGAGGTGCCCAGGCTGAGTGGAGTGCAGGTTCCCAGGCAGAGTGGGATTGGAAGTGCCCAGGCTGAGTGGAGTGAATGTGCCCAGGCTGAGTGGAGTGGAGGTGCCCAGGCGGAGTGGAGTGAATGTGCCCTGGCTGAGTGGAGTGAATGTGCCCAGGCTGAGTGGAGTGAATGTGCCCAGGCTGAGTGGAGAGAATGTGCCCAGGCTGAGTGGAGAGAATGTGCCCAGGCTGAGTGGATTGGAGGTGCCAAGGCTGAGTGGAGTGCAGGTTCCCAGGCAGAGTTGGACTGGAAGTGCCCAGGCTGAGTGGAGTGAATGTGCCCAGGCTGAGTGGAGTGAATGATCCCAGGCTGAATGGGAGTCAATGTGCCTAGACAGAGTGGAGTGAATGTGCCCAGGCTGAGTGGAGTGGAGGTGCCCAGGCTGAGTGGAGTTGGGGTTCCCAGGCAGAGAGGGACTGGAAGTTCCCTGGCTGAGTGGAGTGAATGTGCCCAAGCTGCGTGGAGTGGAGGTTCCCAGGCTGAGTGGAGTGCAGGTTCCCAGCAGAGTGGGACTGGAAGTGCCCAGGCTGAGTGGAGTGAATGTGCCCAGGCTGAGTGGAGTGAATGTGCCCAGGCAGAGTGGAGTGAATGTGCCCAGGCTGAGTGGAGTGAATGTGCCCAGGCTGACTGGAGAGAATGTGCCCAGGCTGAGTGGATTGGAGGTGCCCAGGCTGAGTGGAGTGCAGGTTCCCAGGCAGAGTGGGACTGGAAGTGCCCAGGCTGAGTGGAGTGAATGTGCCCAGGCTGAGTGGAGTGAGTGTTCCCAGGCTGAATGGGAGTCAATGTGCCTAGACAGAGTGGAGTGAATGTGCCCAGGCTGAGTGGAGTGAATGTGCCCAGGCAGAGTGGAGTGAATGTGCCCAGGCTGAGTGGAGTGAATGTGCCCAGGCTGACTGGAGAGAATGTGCCCAGGCTGAGTGGATTGGAGGTGCCCAGGCTGAGTGGAGTGCAGGTTCCCAGGCAGAGTGGGACTGGAAGTGCCCAGGCTGAGTGGAGTGAATGTGCCCAGGCTGAGTGGAGTGAGTGTTCCCAGGCTGAATGGGAGTCAATGTGCCTAGACAGAGTGGAGTGAATGTGCCCAGGCTGAGTGGAGTGGAGGTGCCCAGGCTGAGTGGAGTTGGGGTTCCCAGGCAGAGAGGGACTGGAAGTGCCCTGGCTGAGTGGAGTGAATGTTCCCAGGCTGAGTGGAGTGGAGGTGCCCAGGCTGAGTGGAGTTGGGGTTCCCAGGGAGAGAGGGACTGGAAGTGCCCTGGCTGAGTGGAGTGAATGTGCCCAGGCTGAGTGGAGTGGAGGTGCCCAGGCCGAGTGGAGTGCAGGTTCCCAGGCAGAGTGGGATTGGAAGTGCCCAGGCTGAGTGGGGTGAATGTACCCAGGCTGAGTGGAGTGGAGGTGCCCAGGCTGAGTGGAGTGCAGGTTCCCAGGCAGAGTGGGATTGGAAGTGCCCAGGCTGAGTGGAGTGAATGTGCCCAGGCTGAGTGGAGTGGAGGTGCCCAGGCGGAGTGGAGTGAATGTGCCCTGGCTGAGTGGAGTGAATGTGCCCAGGCTGAGTGGAGTGAATGTGCCCAGGCTGAGTGGAGAGAATGTGCCCAGGCTGAGTGGAGAGAATGTGCCCAGGCTGAGTGGATTGGAGGTGCCAAGGCTGAGTGGAGTGCAGGTTCCCAGGCAGAGTTGGACTGGAAGTGCCCAGGCTGAGTGGAGTGAATGTGCCCAGGCTGAGTGGAGTGAATGATCCCAGGCTGAATGGGAGTCAATGTGCCTAGACAGAGTGGAGTGAATGTGCCCAGGCTGAGTGGAGTGGAGGTGCCCAGGCTGAGTGGAGTTGGGGTTCCCAGGCAGAGAGGGACTGGAAGTTCCCTGGCTGAGTGGAGTGAATGTGCCCAAGCTGCGTGGAGTGGAGGTTCCCAGGCTGAGTGGAGTGCAGGTTCCCAGCAGAGTGGGACTGGAAGTGCCCAGGCTGAGTGGAGTGAATGTGCCCAGGCTGAGTGGAGTGAATGTGCCCAGGCAGAGTGGAGTGAATGTGCCCAGGCTGAGTGGAGTGAATGTGCCCAGGCTGACTGGAGAGAATGTGCCCAGGCTGAGTGGATTGGAGGTGCCCAGGCTGAGTGGAGTGCAGGTTCCCAGGCAGAGTGGGACTGGAAGTGCCCAGGCTGAGTGGAGTGAATGTGCCCAGGCTGAGTGGAGTGAGTGTTCCCAGGCTGAATGGGAGTCAATGTGCCTAGACAGAGTGGAGTGAATGTGCCCAGGCTGAGTGGAGTGGAGGTGCCCAGGCTGAGTGGAGTTGGGGTTCCCAGGCAGAGAGGGACTGGAAGTGCCCAGGCCGAGTGGAGTGCAGGTTCCCAGGCAGAGTGGGACTGGAAGTGCCCAGGCTGAGTGGAGTGAATGTGCCCAGGCTGAGTGGAGTGGAGGTGCCCAGGCTGAGTGGATTTGGGGTTCCCTGGCAGAGTGGGACTGGAAGTGCCAAGGCTGAGTGGAGTGAATGTGCCCAGGCTGAGTGGAGTGGAGGTGCCCAGGCCGAGTGGAGTGCAGGTTCCCAGGCAGAGTGGGACTGGAAGTGCCCAGGCGGAGTGGAGTGAATGTGCCCAGGCTGAATGGGAGTCAATGTGCCAAGACAGAGTGGAGTGAATGTGCCCAGCCGCCGGAGCCCGAAACGTGCGTTTCCCCATTGCCTTGAATGGGCGCGGAGAGAGGGGGGCGCTTTTTGGCTCGTGGCGCGGGCACCGTTGCGCCAAAGCGTCAAGTGTCACCCCTCCCCGTGCTCGGGGCGGCCCCTTGGAGCTAACTAGCAGGGTCTGGAGGGGCTGCGAGGCCGCCCAGGAGAACGGGTCCAAACCGCATTCCGATCGGACGAGAATTGAGGGCGGGACACAGTTCCGCGGTTCACTTTCCGCCCGGGCAAAGGGCCTATAACTTGCGGCGGGAGGGCTTAAGAGTGGGCCCCCGCGAGTCGGGTGGAGAGCCGGGTGTGGAGAGGAGTAGCGGAGGTTCCCAGTCAGAGTGGGAGTGGAGGTTCCTGGGCAGAGTGGGACTGGAAGTGCCCAGGCTGAGTGGAGTGAATGTGCCCTGGCTGAGTGGAGTGAATGTGCCCAGGCTGAGTGGAGTGAATGTGCCCAGGCTGACTGGAGAGAATGTGCCCAGGCTGAGTGGATTGGAGGTGCCCAGGCTGAGTGGAGTGCAGGTTCCCAGGCAGAGTGGGACTGGAAGTGCCCAGGCTGAGTGGAGTGAATGTGCCCAGGCTGAGTGGAGTGAATGTTCCCAGGCTGAATGGGAGTCAATGTGCCTAGACAGAGTGGAGTGAATGTGCCCAGGCTGAGTGGAGTGGAGGTGCCCAGGCTGAGTGGAGTTGGGGTTCCCAGGCAGAGAGGGACTGGAAGTGCCCTGGCTGAGTGGAGTGAATGTGCCCAGGCTGCGTGGAGTGGAGGCTCCCAGGCTGAGTGGAGTGCAGGTTCCCAGCAGAGTGGGATTGGAAGTACCCAGGCTGAGTGGAGTGGAGGTGCCCAGGCCGAGTGGAGTGCAGGTTCCCAGGCAGAGTGGGACTGGAAGTGCCCAGGCTGAGTGGAGTGAATGTGCCCAGGCTGAGTGGAGTGGAGGTGCCCAGGCTGAGTGGAGTGCAGGTTCCCAGGCAGAGTGGGACTGGAAGTGCCAAGGCTGAGTGGAGTGAATGTGCCCAGGCTGAGTGGAGTGGAGGTGCCCAGGCTGAGTGGAGTGCAGGTTCCCAGGCAGAGTGGGATTGGAATTGCCCAGGCTGAGTGGAGTGAATGTACCCAGGCTGAGTGGAGTGGAGGTGCCCAGGCTGAGTGGAGTGCAGGTTCCCAGGCAGAGTGGGATTGGAAGTGCCCAGGCTGAGTGGAGTGAATGTGCCCAGGCTGAGTGGAGTGGAGGTGCCCAGGCTGAGTGGAGTGCAGGTTCCCAGGCAGAGTGGGACTGGAAGTGCCCAGGCTGAGTGGAGTGAATGTGCCCAGGCTGAGTGGAGTGGAGGTGCCCAGGCTGAGTGGAGTTG
>NW_026890306.1:0-3000 GCF_963514075.1 Conger conger
ACAGATGGCAGTCCCTTTTAAATAATAATAATGTAATAGCATTGCATTAGAGGTAACTGCAAGGAATGCAAGTTGCCCTGGTAACAAAAGAGCTCCTAAGGTCCCTACAGATAAGTACAGTTAATTTCTGAAGCTGTTGTGACTTGTTGACGGTGCCGATTCTCTCCTGCACATTTAGACTCATGACACAGCTGCGCGATTTGAAAATACAGTTAGGAAGTTCGCGATGGAGGCGTTTGTCACCGTAGCGCTTTTGCACAATGTCTGTGTGATAGGTTGGCGCGAGCGCTTTTTCGGACGTCTCGCCATCCGTGCTCTTCCGCGGATGTTCCCGGCGTGCGTTCGGCCGCCGAGCCCCCGTCCTCTCGCTGCGCTGAGCTGTTGCGTAAAGGGAAATGTGTTCACTGTGTGGGACAGTCATTAGTATGCACAGTGAAATGCCTCCTCAGTGCGATAAGGGCCGCAACTCCTCAGTGCGATAAGAACCATAACTATAAAGCCAGAGCTATAACCGTAATGATGGAGCATCTGCTCTGATTCAACAATACCGTTCTGTAAATTGTCAGTAATGCAAACGTTAGTGTGACGCCTTGTAAATTCTGATTGATTTTGATTGGCTGTCAGTGTTTCGAATCATCCTTGCTCCCGGGAAGAAGTCGCTCTGAAAGTGATCCCGAAGATATCAATCGTCACCGTCGTTGTCGTTGTCCGCCATCCACTTCAGTTCCGACGATGTTTTAAAGGGATATCTTTACAGTTGCGGTTGTCGTTCTCGGTGTGGACGGGCGTTCAGGGGTCGTGCTGCTCGCTGTCCTCCAGTTGAGTGCTGTAGCGGCGTCAGCCCGGTCAGTGGGATGGGACTGCGATACCTCCGGGGAGGGAAGAGCGAAGCTCTTTGTGACTCAGCGCTGTAATTGCGGCCTTTCTTCTGTGACTGTGACTCTTCGAAAAAACCTTGTGTTGTCGAGCTCGGTTTGCCAGCTAATAACACGTCTCATGTGGCTCACGGGTCCCTCGGTGACTGCTGCTCCTGTTCTGGAGCAAGCCCGGAGCGCATGCCGTTACCACCCCCGGCCAGAGGGAGGCGCTGTGTCTCTGGAGCTCTGGAGTCACACCCAACCTGGGGCTCGGTCGTTTTACGCCCAGAATGTTCCGTCTGTTGAACAGGAAGTGATGTACGGGCAGGCTGGCTTCGGTTTTTCCAGCACTCTTCTGGAGATTTTTTGTGGGCCAACATGACTCATTTGATTGTACTATAATAATAATGATTTGAGGAAACCAGACATTTCTGTCTCAAGCCATTATTCAGACCCCTATTCGATGAACTGTGGAGAATGGAGGCAGAAACGCTGGGGGTTTTCAGGACCAGGCTTGATACGGTGCTAGATACTATTTCGCTTTCAGGTGAACTCAGCAGTTGGCACACTTTAGTGGGAGGAAAAAGTGAGCATTCCTGGGCTGAATGGCCTTATAGTTATGTTCTGAAGTAATGGCAGAGTCACCATGTCACTGGACTGGACAGCAGGCCAAAAGACATGCCCAATCCAGAAATGTGGCCTTCCTGGCTAGGTATCTCGTCATATCCATGATGCAACCCAGGTAGTTGTAAGTTAACAGACTCATCTCCTAGTTTTATATCCAGTTCAGGATGGACTCAGACTTGCCTAAGTGTGGAAAAAACTGACTGTGATAACCAAGCCCTCATCCTGCCTCGCTCATTACCTAGTACTTCCTGTGTCCTATCTTTATCTTCTGAAATTGGTCTTGGTCAGAGGTTCTCAGACACGGTCCTGGGGCCTTCTCTCGAATGCCGTTTTTTTTTTTTTTTAGCCATAATTGCAGACCCCGAAGTGTAATGAGCTGTTAATTGTTCTAAATTAGATACTTTTAATGTTTAATGAGGGATGATTTTCCCGCCGAGGCCGCGTTATGTCAGAAATAGATATCATTGTGAAAAATTAAGGGTTTGGGGGGGAAGGAAAATGAGCTGAGCCAAACCTACATTGTCTCGCAATCTGTTTAAGGACAAAATTATGGAATGAACTGCACACTTAAGCACTGAGTAATTAATTGACGGAGCGATTGGTGAAAACAGAACGGAGCAGACTGGGAGGTCCCGGGCCCCGGGGGGAGGGAGGGGGGGTCTGGAGGGTTTCCTTCCGCAGCACTGCTGGCTGAGTGGATGTTTTCGGGTTTTAGGATGAGGCGGGCTGAAGATGTCTGTGTACGAGCTGGCTGTCTTACGGCAGGGGTAGGCTACCCTGCCTGTGGAGTGGCAGACATCCGGACATATCGAGGTTCCTGCCTCCGATTCCGCCCGTTGTGTAATGTGATGAATGATCGGGTTCAGTGAACCCAGGGGCTCTTGTGTTTGAGATACTGAGCGCTTCTCCACCCGGGAGTCTGGGCTCAGATTCAGACTGCCTGCGTCTTCAGGGTAACTGTGCACTCAAGCTCACGCAAGAACAAAAGCCCGGAATATTTTTGGTACTTCGAGGACCAAAGTGTTGTCTACACTTACTCTTACAGGCTGTTTTCTTTGTGCCGAGATCCAGCCCACCGCTCAGCGAGAAGGCGCTTATTAGACCCCTGATCTTCGCCAAGCCGTCAGCGCGCGCGTCGAGACTGCAGCGAGACAGGAGCCGCGAGGCCCGTCGTGCCTCCTCTTAATTTAGCGTTTTGCAGTCGGTTGTTGTGCTTTATTGTGTCGCCCAGTCCTGCCTGTCGGCTGACTGACCGCTGGAGTGTTGATTTTGTAAACGCTGGCGGACGTCGCAGCCGTAACCGAACGCGTGCTAACGTCGGGTAACTCGCTGTAGTGCACAGAGAAAACTTTAAAAACTAAATATGCTGTAAATGCAGTTGTTATGGAAATGAAGCCTATAAATATGTGCGGGTGACACAGACAGGCACAGGCCGAGATTGGGGAGGGCTGTTATCTGAGAGAGCGACGTGGTGGGGGACCGGTGCCCGACCTGGAATTCCTAATTACAGCAAATT
>NW_026890307.1:0-5000 GCF_963514075.1 Conger conger
TACCATCACCACTCCTACAAGGACAGCACGTCTCATTACCATCGCCGCTCCTACAGGGACAGCACATCTCATTACCATCGCCGCTCCTACAGGGACAGCACGTCTCATTACCATCGCCGCTCCTACAAGGACAGCACTTCTCATTACCATCGCCGCTCCTACAGGGACAGCACGTCTCATAACTATCGCCGCTCCTACAGGGACAACACGTCTCATTACCATCGCCGCTCCTACAGGGACAGCACGTCTCATTACCATCGCCGCTCCTACAGGGACAGCACGTCTCATAACCATCGCCGCTCCTACAGGGACAGCACGTCTCATTACCATCGCCGCTCCTACAGGGACAGCACGTCTCATTACCATCGCCGCTCCTACAGGGACAGCACGTCTCATTACCATCGCCGCTCCTACAAGGACAGCACATCTCATTACCATCGCCGCTCCTACAAGGACAGCACGTCTCATTAACATCGCCGCTCCTACAGGGACAGCACGTCTCATAACCATCGCCGCTCCTACAGGGACAGCACGTCTCATTACCATCGCCGCTCCTACAGGGACAGCACGTCTCATTACCATCACCACTCCTACAGGGACAGCATGTCTCATTACCATCGCCGCTCCTACAAGGACATCACTCACATTACCATCGCCGCTCCTACAAGGACATCATTCACATTACCATCGCCGCTCCTACAAGGATATCACTCACATTACCATCGCCGCTCCTACAAGGACAGCACGTCTCATTACCATCGCCGCTCCTACAGGGACAGCACGTCTCATTACCATCGCCGCTCCTACAGGGACATCATTCACATTACCATCGCCGCTCCTACAGGGACATCACTCACATTACCATCGCCGCTCCTACAAGGACATCATTCGCATTACCATCGCCGCTTCTACAAGGACATCATTCACATTACCATCGCCGCTCCTACAGGGACATCATTCACATTACCATCGCCGCTCCTACAGGGACATCATTCACATTACCATCGCCGCTCCTACAGGGACATCATTCACATTACCATCGCCGCTTCTACAAGGACAGCACGTCTCATTACCATCGCCGCTCCTACAGGGACATCATTCACATTACCATCGCCGCTCCTACAAGGACAGCACGTCTCATTACCATCACCACTCCTACAAGGACAGCACGTCTCATTACCATCGCCGCTCCTACAGGGACATCATTCACATTACCATCGCCGCTCCTAAAGGGACATCATTCACATTACCATCGCCGCTCCTACAAGGACAGCACGTCTCATTACCATCGCCGCTCCTACAGGGACATCATTCACATTACCATCGCCGCTCCTACAGGGACATCACTCACATTACCATCGCCGCTCCTACAAGGACATCATTCACATTACCATCGCCGCTCCTACAGGGACATCATTCACATTACCATCGCCGCTTCTACAAGGACAGCACGTCTCATTACCATCGCCGCTCCTACAAGGACAGCACGTCTCATTACCATCGCCGCTCCTACAAGGACAGCATGTCTCATTACCATCGGCGCTCCTACAAGGACATCACTCACATTACCATCGCCACTCCTACAAGGACATCACTCACATTACCATCGCCGCTCCTACAAGGACAGCACGTCTCATTACCATCACCACTCCTACAAGGACAGCACGTCTCATTACCATCGCCGCTCCTACAGGGACAGCACATCTCATTACCATCGCCGCTCCTACAGGGACAGCACGTCTCATTACCATCGCCGCTCCTACAAGGACAGCACTTCTCATTACCATCGCCGCTCCTACAGGGACAGCACGTCTCATAACTATCGCCGCTCCTACAGGGACAACACGTCTCATTACCATCGCCGCTCCTACAGGGACAGCACGTCTCATTACCATCGCCGCTCCTACAGGGACAGCACGTCTCATAACCATCGCCGCTCCTACAGGGACAGCACGTCTCATTACCATCGCCGCTCCTACAGGGACAGCACGTCTCATTACCATCGCCGCTCCTACAGGGACAGCACGTCTCATTACCATCGCCGCTCCTACAAGGACAGCACATCTCATTACCATCGCCGCTCCTACAAGGACAGCACGTCTCATTAACATCGCCGCTCCTACAGGGACAGCACGTCTCATAACCATCGCCGCTCCTACAGGGACAGCACGTCTCATTACCATCGCCGCTCCTACAGGGACAGCACGTCTCATTACCATCACCACTCCTACAGGGACAGCATGTCTCATTACCATCGCCGCTCCTACAAGGACATCACTCACATTACCATCGCCGCTCCTACAAGGACATCATTCACATTACCATCGCCGCTCCTACAAGGATATCACTCACATTACCATCGCCGCTCCTACAAGGACAGCACGTCTCATTACCATCGCCGCTCCTACAGGGACAGCACGTCTCATTACCATCGCCGCTCCTACAGGGACAGCACGTCTCATTACCATCGCCGCTCCTACAGGGACATCACTCACATTACCATCGCCGCTCCTACAAGGACATCATTCGCATTACCATCGCCGCTTCTACAAGGACATCATTCACATTACCATCGCCGCTCCTACAAGGACATCATTCACATTACCATCGCCGCTTCTACAAGGACATCATTCACATTACCATCGCCGCTCCTACAAGGACATCATTCACATTACCATCGCCGCTCCTACAAGGACATCACTCACATTACCATCGCTGCTCCTACAAGGACATCATTCACATTACCATCACCGCTCCTACAAGGACAGCACGTCTCATTACCATCACCACTCCTACAAGGACAGCACGTCTCATTACCATCGCCGCTCCTACAGGGACATCATTCACATTACCATCGCCGCTCCTACAGGGACATCATTCACATTACCATCGCCGCTCCTACAGGGACACCATTCACATTACCATCGCCGCTCCTACAAGGACAGCACGTCTCATTACCATCACCACTCCTACAAGGACAGCACGTCTCATTACCATCGCCGCTCCTACAGGGACATCATTCACATTACCATCGCCGCTCCTACAGGGACATCATTCACATTACCATCGCCGCTCCTACAGGGACATCATTCACATTACCATCGCCGCTCCTACAAGGACAGCACGTCTCATTACCATCGCCGCTCCTACAGGGACATCATTCACATTACCATCGCCGCTCCTACAGGGACATCACTCACATTACCATCGCCGCTCCTACAAGGACATCATTCACATTACCATCGCCGCTCCTACAGGGACATCATTCACATTACCATCGCCGCTTCTACAAGGACAGCACGTCTCATTACCATCGCCGCTCCTACAAGGACAGCACGTCTCATTACCATCGCTGCTCCTACAAGGACAGCACGTCTCATTACCATCGCCGCTCCTACAAGGACAGCACGTCTCATTACCATCGCCGCTCCTACAGGGACAGCACGTCTCATTACCATCGCCGCTCCTACAGGGACAGCACGTCTCATTACCATCGCCGCTCCTACAAGGACAGCACTTCTCATTACCATCGCCGCTCCTACAGGGACAGCACGTCTCATAACCATCGCCGCTCCTACAGGGACAACACGTCTCATTACCATCGCCGCTCCTACAGGGACAGCACGTCTCATTACCATCGCCGCTTCTACAGGGACAGCATGTCTCATTACCATCGCCGCTCCTACAAGGACAGCACGTCTCATAACCATCGCCGCTCCTACAGGGACAGCACGTCTCATTACCATCGCCGCTCCTACAGGGACAGCACGTCTCATTACCATCGCCGCTCCTACAAGGACAGCACATCTCATTACCATCGCCGCTCCTACAAGGACAGCACGTCTCATTACCATCGCCGCTCCTACAGGGACAGCACGTCTCATAACCATCGCCGCTCCTACAGGGACAGCACGTCTCATTACCATCGCCGCTCCTACAGGGACAGCACGTCTCATTACCATCACCACTCCTACAGGGACAGCATGTCTCATTACCATCGCCGCTCCTACAAGGACATCATTCACATTACCATCGCCGCTCCTACAAGGACATCACTCACATTACCATCGCCGCTCCTACAAGGACAGCACGTCTCATTACCATCGCCACTCCTACAAGGACAGCACGTCTCATTACCATCGCCGCTCCTACAGGGACAGCACGTCTCATTACCATCGCCGCTCCTACAAGGACAGCACGTCTCACTACCATCGGCGCTCCTACAAGGACAGCACGTCTCATTACCATCGCCGCTCCTACAAGGACAGCACGTCTCATTACCATCGCCGCTCCTACAAGGACAGCACGTCTCATTACCATCGCCGCTCCTACAGGGACAGCACGTCTCATTACCATCGCCGCTCCTACAGGGACAGCACGTCTCATTACCATCGCCGCTCCTACAGGGACAGCACATCTCATTACCATCGCCGCTCCTACAAGGACATCACTCACATTACCATCGCCGCTCCTACAAGGACATCACTCACATTACCATCGCCGCTCCTACAAGGACAGCACGTCTCATTACCATCACCACTCCTACAAGGACAGCACGTCTCATTACCATCGCCGCTCCTACAGGGACAGCACGTCTCATTACCATCGCCGCTCCTATCGCCGCTCCTACAGGGACAGCACGTCTCATAACCATCGCCGCTCCTACAGGGACAGCATGTCTCATTACCATCGCCGCTCCTACAAGGACAGCACGTCTCATAACCATCGCCGCTCCTACAGGGACAGCACGTCTCATTACCATCGCCGCTCCTACAAGGACAGCACGTCTCATTACCATCGCCGCTCCTACAAGGACATCACTCACATTACCATCGCCGCTCCTACAAGGACATCACTCACATTACCATCGCCGCTCCTACAGGGACAGCACGTCTCATTACCATCGCTGCTCCTACAAGGACAGCACGTCTCATTACCATCGCCGCTCCTACAGGGACAGCACGTCTCATTACCATTGCCGCTCCTACAAGGACAGCACG
>NW_026890307.1:10000-15000 GCF_963514075.1 Conger conger
TTAATGCCAGTACAGTTAATCCCAGTATAATCAGAAAAATGTATTCAACTAAAGTTTTGCCTAGGTCACCCAAATAGTTGGATAACCAACCAAGAAAACCAGGTCTTGTCGGTGATATTTCATGTGCGGCCCGGGAAACATTGTTGATTTTAGAGATCACATTTTTCAGGTCATCCTGATTATCGGGAATATAAGAACAGCATTCTATGCCAATGATTTTACATGTTCCACCCTGAGCTGAGAGGATATAGTCTAATGCAGCTCTGTTCTGTAGAGCTATCACTCTGACAGCTGTTAATTCCTCTGAAATTTTGCTTAGGCCTAATGCCGTGCTATTGGCAAAAAGCTCCACCTCTTTGGAGAGGTCACCAATTTGATCTAAAGCTGACATAACCCCATATGTAGGAATGAGGGCACCAAGTGCTCTGTTCCACACAGACTGATGGTGAGTTCCAAAAATGTCAGTCGATCTTTCATATCTGACTCGGTCAGGTAAAGTAGATGCAATTCTCATGGCCGGGACTAGATGTCCTAAGGCGCAGATGCCAGACCATGAATTAGGTAACTGAGAATAGGCATTGTTCCCACAAACCCAATATACTCCCATAGCAGTGTGGTTTTGTACAGGTTGGTCATGATGGTAAATGACCTTGTTGCAGTCCAAGGTCTCTCCAACATAAACAGAGCCATTTTGTTTGAGGCACCACAGATATGGGCCAAGAGACAAAGCAATGCTAATGGGTTCAGGATCAAGTGTTTGTTTAGGTCTGATAATGAGCTCACTTTTGCTATTGGTATCTACAGTATTATACTTGGAAGTGATAGGTACAGACATCATTGGAACACCAAGCGTGACAGAGCGTGGTATTAATCCACAGACATAACAGCCAGTCTTATTAGCATGTTTGGCTGTCATGTGTATTAGTTGCATGTAAGTGTTATTGTTGTCCACAGCACCGATTCTGCCATGGCTCAAAACAGTGATTATTATTAGAAATGAATTTAGCATATTGGATGGTAGCATGGGCGGCACGGATGGTGCAGTGGGTAGCACTGCCGCCTCACAGCAAGGAGGTCCTGGGTTCGAATCCCCGTCGGCCGGGGCCTCTCTGTGCGGAGTTTGCATGTTCTCCCCGTGTCTGCGTGGGTTTCCTCCGGGTACTCCGGTTTCCTCCCACAGTCCAAAGACATGCACGTTAGGCTGATTGGAGAGTCTAAATTGCCCGTAGGTATGAGTGTGTGAGTGAATGGTGTGAGTGAATGGTGTGTGTGCCCTGCGATGGACTGGCGACCTGTCCAGGGTGTATTCCTGCCTTTCGCCCAATGTATGCTGGGATAGGCTCCAGCCCCCCTGCGACCCTGATCAGGATAAGCGGGTTCAGATAATGGATGGATGGATGGATGGTAGCATAATACACTCTGGTGAACTCAAATGCTCAATTTGGTTGTGTCTGTGAAAAAATAGGAACGTTTGCACCTGATTCGTGAAGGCTGCAGCCGTCCGTGGCAGTGAGGTCTTCAGGCTTTTTGATGTCTTCAGGTGATGGGCATGGTTTGGTCCGGGAGTGGTGGATCCAGACCGGGATGCCTGTAACTCGAAGAGCAGTCTCAGAGGTTAGTAAGACCTGATGGGGTCCTTGCCATCGAGGTTGGAAAGATTTAGGATGAGGGACTCTTATCATAACCCATTGTCCAGGTTCATATATCTGTGTTTCTTGCCCCCCCTCCTTTTGTTTATCTTTCAGAGTCTGTAATGACAAAGCCTGGGTGGTTAGGTTTTTCACTGTTTCGTTCAAGTTTTGGCAGTACTTCAGCAATGCATCTCCCACTATAAGAGAGTCCTCTGACCCCTTACAAAGGCCAGGGGCTAGTGACATGGCTCTGCCAGTCACTAGTTCGTAGGGAGACAGTTCAGTTACCGCATTAGGGGTTGCTCTCATTGCCATGAGTGCAGCTGGGAGGCCTTGGACCCAGCTTCCCCCTTTTGACAACAACACCTTCGTCAGCTTTTCTTTTAGTGTTCGATTTGTCCTTTCGACCAGGCCTGAACTTTGAGGATGATAAGGGCAGTGGAATTTTTGTTTGATTCCCAAGTACGAACATACCCGTTTCATTACCTTACCGGTGAAGTGGGTCCCTTGGTCTGAGTCTATGTAGCAGGGAAGGCCCCAGCGTGGGCAGAATTCAGAAGCTATTATTTTTGCCGTGGTTGCGGCATTTGCACTGGCTACAGGGTAAGCTTCTACCCAGCGCGTGAAGTGGTCTATGAGGATGAGGCAGTATTGTTTTCCAAAGCTCTTTGGAAGAGGGCCGATGAAATCCATCTGGATTTGCTGAAAGGGGCCAGTGGGCCGTGGTTGGTGTTTCATCATGACTTTTATTTTTGGGCCTTGGTTACATCGTGCACAGATGATACACCGTCTGATGAAATCTTTCATGACCTTTGTCATTTTGGGAGCCCACCAATAGAGAGTTATATTGTGCCGCATTGTTCTTTCACCATTGTGTGCGACACCATGGTAGACTTCACATAGCAGTGAAAGGATGCACAGAGGAGCGACAACTTTCCCATCCTGTGTGCGCCAAATGTTATCATCATGCAGGGTGCATGCATTTTCGATCCAAGTCCATTTTTCTGCTCTTGTACAGTCATTCTGTAGTGTAGCAATGTCCAATTCAGTTGGGCCCGACATCTCAATAGTTGCAATCTTATAGGTGGATAGTGACTCATTTAAAGCTGCTGCTTTGGCAGCTTCATCCGCCCAGTGATTGCCCAAGCTGATTGCATCTTGTCCTTTTGTGTGTGCTTTGACTTTCACAACTGCTAGTTTGTCTGGTAATTTAGAGGCAGTTATGAGGTTCTGAACAACTCCCCCATTTTTTATCGGGGTACCTGATGAAGACAAGAAACCCCGAGATGACCAGTTAACCATGAAATCGTGGACAACACCAAAAGCATACCTGGAATCAGTGTATACAGTAAGGCGTTTTCCAGAACCTAACTCGCAAGCTTGCGTGAGGGCTACAAGCTCAGCCACCTGTGCTGAATCCGAACTTGGAAGGCGGCCCGATGCCATAATTTGGCCAGAAATGTCAACAACTGCATACCCTGTAACAGGGTGGGCTCCATTGTAGTAACGAGATCCATCAACGAAAAGTGACAAGTCATTGTCAGGAAGGGGTGTTTCAGAGACTTCTGCATTTGTTAAGAAATCAGGATCCAGTTGGCACTCATGTGGTTCCCCGTCACCCTCCACAGGTAAAAGATTGGCTGGGTTTACAGCTGGGGAGTGGATAAGTGTGATAAGTGGAGCTAACAAGATGGCTTCCCATCTAGTCCACCTGGCTGCTGAAACACGGGAGAAACGGCCTTGGGTTAGGATGTTATGCACAGCGTGAGAGACATTGACAGAGAGTGGAGCTCCTGAGACTAGTGCCGCGGAGACTGACACTGCTGTGGCGGCAGCCTGCACTTCCTGTAAGCAAGGGGAAAGACCAGAAGCCACCGAATCCAGGCGAGAAGAATAATATGCAACGGGGCGTTGCATGCCTCCATGAGGCTGAGTAAGAACGGCTGTCATGTGACCTTGTTTAACGGCTGACCATAGAAAGAATGGTAGGTCAGAGCAAGGGAAGCCTAAAGCAGGGGCAGAAGTAAGAGCAGATTTAAGAGTAGTAAACGCATCTTCACACTCACTTGTTGGTCAGGAAAACGACGAAGGTCTGGAAAACGGATCCACCCTGCTCGCAGCGCCAATTTGTTGGTAACACAAAGTTTTACCAAATAATTAAGTGACCGTTTTCTCAGGAAGCAGCAAATCCGATGTTTGTGTCTTGAGTCAGGAAAGTATTTATTGCAGGAAGCCAGCATGAAGGATTCACACAAAAGTATCCATCGAACCATTGGAGTTCGGGGACTTTATACAGGTACATTTGCATGTATTCAAATTTGGGTGCTAAATACAGTGTGACCTCTGATTGGTCATTTGTTATACAGAGTTGCCCTATAGGCTGCAATTTCTACCGCTGTGTTTTATTGGTTGTCTATAAAACAATGGAAGCTTCCTGCGGACATTAACATGCATATGTGAAGTTTTTGTAATACACAAATCTGTCTGTCTCCCAACAGTATATACTCTGTGTGTGCCTTCACACAGGCAATACATGTGTATACTCATATACTGGGTGGCCTGTAGTGTAGTGGTTATGGTACATGACCCTGTAGCGTAGTGGTTAAGGTACATGACTGTAGTGTAGTGGTTAAGGTACATGACCCTGTAGTGTAGTGGTTAAGGCACATGACCCTGTAGCGTAGTGGTTAAGGCCTGTAGTGTAGTGGTTAAGGCCTGTAGCGTAGTGGTTAAGGTACATGACTGTAGCGTAGTGGTTAAGGTACATGACTGTAGCGTAGTGGTTAAGGTACATGACTGTAGCGTAGTGGTTAAGGTACATGACTGTAGTGTAGTGGTTAAGGTACATGACCCCGTAGCGTAGTGGTTAAGCCTGTAGTGTAGTGGTTAAGGCCTGTAGCGTAGTGGTAAAGGTACATGACTGTAGTGTAGTGGTTAAGGTACATGACCCTGTAGCGTAGTGGTTAAGGTACATGACCCTGTAGTGTAGTGGTTAAGGTACATGACCCTGTAGCGTAGTGGTTAAGGTACATGACCCTGTAGTGTAGTGGTTAAGGTACATGACCCTGTAGCGTAGTGGTTAAGGCCTGTAGTGTAGTGGTTAAGGCCTGTAGCGTAGTGGTTAAGGTACATGACTGTAGCGTAGTGGTTAAGGTACATGACTGTAGCGTAGTGGTTAAGGTACATGACTGTAGCGTAGTGGTTAAGGTACATGACTGCAGTGTAGTGGTTAAGGTACATGACCCCGTAGCGTAGTGGTTAAGCCTGTAGTGTAGTGGTTAAGGCCTTTAGCGTAGTGGTAAAGGTACATGACTGTAGTGTAGTGGTTAAGGTACATGACCCTGTAGCGTAGTGGTTAAGGTACATGAC